>NW_027504849.1:0-274359 GCF_021521415.1 Bidens hawaiensis | reverse complement strand
TGCAGGAATCAAGCGACGACTCTGACACTGAGGAGGTGGCGGTCCCTGAAGATACAAGGACCGAAGCTGAAAAGGAGGCTGATTCGTTTCTAAATGAAGAAGAGTTGGAAACTGGTGAGGAAGTCAGAGCCGTGGAAAATCCGGCCGACATAGATGTAGGAGAAGAAAGGCCTGCAAAGAGGCAAAAGAAGAAGGTTACTCGGAAGTATCGAAGCTTATTTCCCGATCAACCGCGTCCCTCAATGTTACCATCCGTCGGGACTTCTGCTGCTCCTCCTGCTCAACCAGCACAGCCACCAACACCGCAGTCAGCTCAACAACCTATTCCTCAAGCTCAACCTGAAATGGCCATACCTCAAAAGGTTGCATCCGAACTTGCTGATTTGCACAAGGCGATGATGAAGATGTTACTGTTCAAGGCAGAGCAAGAAGAACAGAATCGGCTCAGAGATGAGCAGATTGCTAAACTTCAAGCTGAGAACGAAATGCTCAGGCTTGAAAATAGTCAGTTAAATGCTACTGTCCGCTGAACAGGGATCTTCGATCAATGAACAAGGTTCTTTGATCACCGAGCTGAGAGAGTCAAATCTACGCCTTGAAGCAAGAGTGACTGAGCTGAAGGGTGATGTTCTTCGTCTGGAAGGTCCAACCAATGTCGATGTGGACACAGACGAACTGGACTCTTCTGATGATGGAGGTGAAGGTAGTTAAGAGTATTTTGAGTGAATGTAGTAAGGACTTAAATGTTAAATCTTTTCAATTAATGATTTGTTTGTAAACCTAGTTTCATATGTAATGATATTGTATTTAATGTTTATGATATTACATATGTTTACTTAAATTTGTTGTTACTTTGTGTTTGTGTAATCAAACAGGTGATGCTGATCCGTTTAATGTCCAACCGCTGCAATCAAAAACAGCAGCGGAATATTTCACGTTTTTACTGGACAATCCAGATGAGCAGCAATTCTTCGCAAGTGGAGACTTGGAAGAAGGTGAAATTTCTCACAATTTCACAGAAGAAGAACTGGAACATATGTTTGAGCTATACAATGAAGAAACAGGCAAGTATCTGGCTTTGCCTTCAACAGAACAAACATCTTCTTCGGCTGCTACACCTGACTCAACATCATCCACGGCCGCTGATCCCTCTCAATTCGATGAAGTCGAAATGGAAGACTTGACGCAGGAAGAATATCCAGAGTACTACACGTCTCAAACTGAAGATCTTCCTAACTCGGCAAGCTTCTTTCAAAATGTAACAGAGGAGGAAATACAGAAGAAGGCTGACGAAAGGTCAAACACAATGAAACAGCCTTCTGATGCAGATCAAGCCGATTTCGTTGAGAAAACTGAAGAGTGCAAGAAAGCTTTCAACGCTATTCTTGAGAAGATAAGGTCCAGACGACAAGCAAAGCCGACCATTCCTCACACAATGTCCTATAAGATGAAGGGTCGTAGAACTTCAGGTGAAATAATTGCTTGGGCGTGTCTGAAGGATCTTAATTGCATTGCTGTCAAGAGAGAAAAAGGGGTTGAGTACTTTCAACGTATCACTGACTTGAAGACTCTTCCTACTTTTGATCTAAACCGTCTTAACTATCTTGATATGCTTTATGCAAGTTCATCTCCATTTGCAACGTATTATCAGAGTGTATTGCGAATGGAATACAGCTCAAAATGGAAGATGATCACTCCACAAAGGCCAAAGAGATATACAAGTAAAAGGGAGATCGATCCGATCACCAACAGGCCAAAGATTGTTTTGAAGTACATGCCACCACTCACGATGAAGAAGATTCCTCTAAGAAAGATGAAGCAGGACTTCTACAAAGCGTTCAGGCACTGGTACTATGACGGAAGACTGCATGAAGCAGTCATCGTGCTCAACGACAATGGAAATTGGAGCACAATTCGTATCTTTGATCCTATGTGGCTCACAAACTTGTCACGGGAGGACGTCTACACGCTGTACAAGACAGAGATTCTCTACGCCCCCGAAGACATGGAGCAAGCTTTAACGTATAGAAATGTCATTAGGATCTGCTTTGCCTATGACATACATGCAGGATCAAATTGGAAAGAGCAACAGAAGAAGTATGCACAAGAGACTGAAGCTTAATTGTCATGTTTATTTTGTTTCTTGTTGTAATGAAAGGTTTAATCTTCTGGTTGTAATTGTTTTTGAGTTGAATGTAATTTGTTTTGGAACATTGTGATAGATTGTGCTTAAATGTTTATCTAAAGTTTCAATTGACAGCTTCTCAGGATATGCGGAACCTATGGTAAGTCTGACTGACTGGACCATTTGATCCTGAGAGAACTTCATGATGAAAGGAGTTCGTGGATGCAACATGCGCACCATTAGCTTTGAGAAAAGAGAGAGTGAGATAACTCCAAGGGGGAGTTACGATCGAGCAAGAGAACTCGATTGATTGTAAGTAAATAGAACTGGCTCCAAGGGGGAGTTTGTTAGGACATGAAATGTCATGTGTATGTCCCCAGTTCTATCAGGATGGTTCGATATGAAGATAACGATCGTGAAACTAAGTTAACGGACTGAAAATGTCAAAAGAAACTGATTCGATCGAATCAGTGACTGATTCGATCGAACCAGGTCTCGTTCGATCGAATGAGAGACTCATTCGATCGAACCAGTTTTCGATATATAAACGAAACTTAGGAAATTTCACAAGAGAGCACACATTCTACACACAGTCACGAACCACCACTCTGCTGAAATACTCTCTGCCCGTTCTTCACGTGTCGGTCCTTTCCTCCGTCCCTAGGTGTCAAACCGTCTTAGGAATCGTTACCGCGCGTTGTTGATCACCACCGAATCGCCGTGTTAGAGGATTCCGCACTCTAACACGTTGCCCCGTGAATCGTTGGGAAACCGTGTCCCGCACCCGTTCTTCACGTGTCGGTCCTTTCCTCCGTCCCTAGGTGTCAAACCGTCTTAGGAATCGTTACCGCGCGTTGTTGATCACCACCGAATCGCCGTGTTAGAGGATTCCGCACTCTAACACGTTGCCCCGTGAATCGTTGGGAAACCGTGTCCCGCACCGGTCCGACAAATGTAAACTTTGTGGAAGAGCTGAAGCACAATCTGCTGAGTGTGTCGCAGATTTGTGATAAGGAGTATACTGTTCACTTCACGAAGAATGAGGCGAATCATCATAAACCTTATTGAGCTGAACGGGATGATCAATCCCGAGTAACCATGTTTTTATTGAGTTGTTGAGATAAAAAAAAAAAAAAAAAAAAAAAAAAAAAAAAAAAAAAACGTCACTATTGCTTAAAAGTAGTCGGTTACCTCAGTTTGATGGACATATTCTTGGATATGTTTTGGTCCTCGTTTCTAATTGTAGAGAACGAGGGTCGCCATTAACCAGACGACTGAAAGTGACCGGGGCGGTTATGATGTGTTTTCTTTCTGTCGCTGAAAATTAGTCGGTCATACTTAGTTAGAAGGACACATACTTGTATGTGGTCGGCCCAGTTGATCCATTGGATCTTCAGGATTGCCGTTTACCTGAAGACTTTGACGTGATCGGGGCGATTGAAGTCAAAAATTTTTTTTGTGTGGGAAATGAAATTACTTTTCAAGTCTGTTACTTCGTAAGAAGTTCGTTAGCTATGTTAAACGGAAAATTGATCTAACCTTGGAAAATGATATATATACTGATTGTGTGTGCTTAACTAGTGAAGTTATTAGGCTTAAAAGGCTTTAGGACAATCATTGTATGTCATGGTTGTTGGGTTTTATACAAGATTATCAAAGTTCAAGTTAACCATATTTAACATGAAAACGCAACGGAAGCTTAGATTTTAAAACTTGTTATGAACATACCATTATGTTAAAACTAAAACCCAAAGAACAAGGATCAATATTACAAGAACAATATGCTCACAAAATGTAAATTGTACCTTCTTCTACCTTTAGAAGAACAAGTGGATTGTTGAAGAGGATGGTGGATGAATGACAAGCCTCCAAAGAAGAAGACCTCAAGAGTGTGATACCCCAAGCTATTTGTGACAACACCAAGTTGTTTTGCTAGGATTTATGAACACTTAACAAGCTCACAAAGCTCTCCTTTTTCCTGCTGCTGCTGCCGTGAGTTTATGGAGAGGGAGAGAGAGAGTTTGAAGCTTGTAAAACACTTGATAAAGATGCCAAGAGTAGGACCAAAAATGCATGTAATTTGTATGGAGAGTTTTTAAAACAAGATCACCTAACATGCAAAGGAAGCATGCAATTTAATTGGACCAAAAACCCCCACCCACATGGGGTGGCCGGTTATACTTATTATTATTATTATTATTTTTTTTTTTTGTTTTGTTTTAACCATTTAAAACATCTCCATTCATTTTATAAAACTCATTTTTTATAAAATGTTCATACATTTATATAATTATTTAACCAATTAAATAATTAATTTATATAAACAAATTATCCAGATAATTCATTTAAATCCTCAAGTGTGTTTGTTTAGAAAACCAATTTTCTAAACACGTAGTGTTCGGTATTCGTTTAAATGATCAAATCATTAAAAGAATACATTTGGTGTCGTCTAGCTTGTTATTGGGTATGACCCGACTTGGATCAAACACAGTTAGCCACATTAGTATAAGTATGTGTCTCGGGCATACGTAATTCCAACAATCTCCCACTTGCACGAGATACATAGAAAATTAATGTAAGTGGTGAATACCGCCTAACAACAGTTCACCACCCCTAATGTGTTTGACGAAGTGCCATTCAATAACATCACCCCTTCAAGTCCCTTACTTGATATGATTTAGGTGAATCTATCATTATATCCCTTTGTTACTAGATGTCATGTTGGATCTAAGAGACATAGGTGATCATTCTCTTTACAATTCAACTTTATCAGGCCTTAGACATCTAAACTCTCAACACATAAGAGGAACAAATTCCTTCTTGACTGTATACGCCTCTCACTATCACTTTATACTCCACCCGAGCTCATCCTTATGTACCATCTTTTACGAATAGCGAAGGGGAGAGTCAAAGTGTAATACTTGGTGAAAATCAAGACCCAGTATACATCTCAGGTCTAAGGATAATATGAAATTCTCCTTTACTCAAAATTACTAATGATCAGGTCAATCGACTCCATGTAGTAATATTGAGAGCGGGTCAGTCCAATATTTGTAACCCACAAATATCTATGAACCTTGGCAGCATACCTATGTTCTGTATTCATTCCTTATGAATATCCACCAATCCTAGTTCATAATAGTCTTGCTTCATATTTGTTCCCACAAATGTGATCGACTACGGACTTTTAGAATAAGATAACTTATTCATGGATTAAACATGCAAAATTAGAATTTAACTCAAGATTTCATAATCATATAAAAGAGTTAAATTACAAAAGTCTTTTAAACTTTAATACAAAATAGATCAAATCCAATTACTAGAATATCGAAGTCCTAAGCCACTCGCATGACGCTCATGTTTCGGTCTTTCTAGGAGCTTCGTGAATGGATCCGCAAGATTTTGATCAGTTCCAACTTTGCGAATACATATCTTTCCCTTTTCAACTTCATCCCTTATGTAGTTGAATCTCCGCTCTATGTGCCTTGTCTTTTGGTGCGAACGAGGTTCCTTGATTTGTGCAATCGCACCCTCGTTGTCACAAAAGATTTCTAGGGGGTCTTGAATGGAAGAGACCACCCCTAGATCAGTAATGAATTTCTTCAACCATGCAGCTTCCTGAGCTGCCAATGAAGCGGCGATGTATTCTGATTCTGTAGTGGACAATGCTACCACTTCCTGTTTTGAGCTCTTCCAAGAGACAGCTCCTCCATTAAGAGTGAACACATACCCAGATTGTGATCGAGAATCATCTCGATCAGTTTGGAAGCTCGCATCCGTGTAACCTTTTATAGCGAGTTCCTCCTCACCAGATCCATATATCAGAAACATATCCTTAGTTCTCCTAAGGTATTTCAATATGTTCTTAACAGCCATCCAATGACTGTTTCCTGGATTTTGTTGGTATCTGCTTGTCATGCTCAAAGCGCATGACACATCCGGTCTAGTACATATCATCGCATACATGATGGATCCTATAGCAGAAGCATATGGGATTTGTTTCATTGTTTCTTGCTCATCCTTTGAGCTTGGACATTGAGCTGAACTCAATATAGTCCCTCTTTGAATAGGTACAAAACCTTTCTTGGAGTTTTCCATCTTGAACCTTTTCAAGATTTTATCAATGTATGTACTTTGGTTCAAACCTATCAAGCGCCTTGACCTATCCCTATAGATCTTTATTCCCAAAATATAGGCAGCTTCACCAAGATCCTTGATGGAAAATCTACTTCCAAGCCAAGCCTTAACGCTTTCCATGGTTGGAATGTCATTTCCAAATAGTAGAATGTCATCGACATACAATACTAAGAAGGTAATTATACTCCCACTAGCCTTTTTATACACACAAGCCTCATCAGCGTTCTTGATGAATCCAAAATTTTTGATTTCTTCATCAAAACGATGATTCCAAGTTCTAGATGCTTGTTTCAATCCATAGATTGATTTCTTTAACTTGCATACTTTATTAGGATGTTTCGGATCGACAAAACCTTCAGGCTGAACCATATAGACATCTTCCTCAAGATATCCATTTAGGAAAGCGGTCTTGACATCCATTTGCCAAATTTCATAATCATAATATGCAGCTATGGCAAATAATATCCTAATAGACTTTAGCATTGCCACAGGCGAAAAAGTTTCATCATAATCAACCCCTTGAGTTTGAGTGAAACCTTTAGCTACAAGTCTTGCTTTATAAGTATCCAAGTTTCCATGCATATCAGTTTTTCTTTTGAAAACCCATTTACTTCCAACAGCTTTGGAGTTGAGTGGTAGTTCAACCAATTCCCAAACTTGGTTGTCATACATGGATTGCATCTCAACGTTCATGGCTTCAAGCCATTTGTCACAATCATTCTTGGACATTGCATCACGGTATGTGGTTGGTTCATCAGAATCTACCACGTAGCAACCTTCTACAAAAAATCCATATCTTTCAGGTGGATTGCTAACTCTACCAGATCTGCGAACGTTTTGTGTGTTTTGATCAACCACTTGATCACTTTCAACAACCTCTTGTTGAGTGCTAGTATCAACCAATTGTGTATCATCTTGTGATTCTTGATCCTCATCAAATTTCACTGTTCTACTATTAGTTCCTTCCTCAAGGAACTTAGTTTCCAAGAACTTACCCTTTCGAGCAATAATAACATTTTGCTCACTAGGGTCGTAAAAGTAATATCCTATATCATCTTTAGGATAACCTATAAAGATACATTTAGTGGATCGGACTTCTAATTTGTTTGGGGTGTATTGCTTTACATAAGTTTCACAACCCCAAACTCTTAAGAATGATAGCGATGGAGCCTTTCCATGCCATATTTCAAAAGGTGTCTTCTCCACTTTCTTGGTTGGAGCCATATTCAATATGCGAACAGCGGAAAGTAAAGCATAGCCCCAAAATGATAGAGGTAAAGTGCTTCTAGCCATCATCGATCGAACCATATCTAATAGGGTACGATTTCTCCTTTCAGACACACCATTATGTTGTGGTGTTCCAGGTGGAGTAAGTTGTGAAATAATTCCACAACTCTTAAGATGATCTTGAAAAACACCACTTAGGTATTCACCTCCTCTATCACTACGAAGTACTTTGATTGTGGTCTTGAGTTGTCTTTCTACTTCAGTTTTGAAGTCTTTGAACATTTCAAAAGCTTCATCTTTGTGTTTCAATAAGTACACATAACCATATCGACTATAATCGTCAATAAAGGTAATGAAGTATCTTTCACCATTCCTAGTCATTGGTCTAAAAGGACCACATACATCCGAATGTATGATACCCAATAATTCTTTTGACCTTTCAAAAGTTTTATTAAAGGGTTGCTTTGTCATTTTGCCTTGTAAACAAGATTCACATACATCAAATGAATCATACTCATTTGTTTCTAGAATACCATTCTTGCGAAGAGTTTGCATGCGATTCTTGCTTATATGTCCAAGGCGACAATGCCAAAGATAGGAATCACCCAAGTCCTTCTTGAGTTTCTTGGTGTTGACATTGTACATTGAACTACTATGTGACGCACCAATTTGATCTATTTCATATATACCATTTATGGGTATAGCTTTAAAATAAAATATGCCATTCATCAAAACATGAATATCATAATCAATAAACTTAAGATCAAAGCCACATTGTTTTAAAAGAGACACAGAAATAATGTTTCTCCTTAACTTAGGAGCATACAAAACATTCTTCAAAATTACTTCCAAACCACTTGGAAGCTTTAACAAGTAGTCTCCTTGGGCTTGGACTTCAACTCTTGCTCCATTGCCCATAAAGAGACTAATGTCCCCTTTGTTGAGTTGTTTACTTCTTTTGAACCCCTGCAACAAATTGCAAATGTGAGTTCCACATCCGGTATCAAGTACCCATGTATTTGAAGAAATAACATTCAGTTCAACATATATAGTAAAGATAATACCTGAGGTATGCCCCGCATCCCTCTTATCTTTTAATGCATTGAGATAGGTCGGACAATTCCTTTTCCAATGACCTATCTCTCCACACTCAAAGCATGGATCTTGCGTCGCAACCTTTTGCTTCTTTTCCTTCGGTTTGATGGGCGTGATGGCTTTCCTCTTTCCCTTTCCTTGGACGTGGCCCTTGCCCTTAGCAACACTTGCTTTGGGTTTGGAGTTATGTCCCCTTTTCCCTTCATCGATTGTTAGAACGGGTAAAACCTTTTTACCCATTCCCGCTTCGGCCGTTCTTAGCATTGCGTGAAGCTCACCAATGCTTTTGTCCCATCCATTCATGTTATAATTCATGACAAAGGTTTCAAACCTTTTGGTCAAAGAGTTGAGGATCAAATCCGTAGCCAACTCATTAGACACGGGACAATTCAACCTACGAAGCTTTTCGATGTAGCTTTTCATCTTTAGGACATAAGATGAGACGCTTTGGGTTTCCTCCATACGACATGCATGAAACGCTCGAACCGTTTCGAAACGTTCGGCTCTAGCTTGTTGAAGGAACATTTCCTTCAATTGAGTTATCATGTCGTATGCCCCATGATGCTCGAAATCCTTTTGGATTTCGGGAATCATAGTCCCTAACATGAGGCAAGAGGCTTGCACCGAATCTTTGGTGTACTTGACCCAATTGTTATAAGCCTCCTCATCTTCCACGTTAGGCTCGTCGGGAATGGGATCGTCTAAGACATATGATATCTCTTCTTGTTTGAGAACTATTCTCAAGTTGCGATACCAATCCATAAAGTTATTATGGTTTAGACGATCCTTTTCAAGGATGGTTCTTAAGGATAGGTTACGGGTGTTATGGGTAGAGGTGTTAGCATTGTTAGCGGCCATCTACAAAATTTAACAAAGTTTTATTTTAGTATTATAAACAATTTAATTATTAATACCCTTTTATTCCAAATTTTAAAATAATAATTAAATTCTAGAATCCAACGATAAATTAAATTTCGGTTAGGTGACCTTTATCCCGTTATTTGATTTAACAAGGTAGTCAATCTTGACAATTGCAACCCTTTGCAACTTCTAGAGGTATGGGACCATTCGAAATCCTTATTTCGTGTTGGCATGTTTATCCCATCAACACCATTGGACCCCATGCTTAGGTGACCTTTATCACATGGTTTCCAATTCAAGTCGTCCTACTTGTATAAACATGTAAGATTAACATACAAGTGGTTAGGTGACCTTTATCCCACAAATATGTTAATATTACCCTAAGTATATTAGTTTGCTCAAAATGGTTAGGTGACCTTTATCCCATTTAAAGTTCCCTAATACGTTAAGTGTCATACAAAAGGATGGTGTTAGACTTGTTTCCTTGGTAATTATGAAAAAGGGATTTTTAAGTTTTCCAATATTCTAGTTTGAAAAACATTATGCCATATCCTAACATGCATTTAGTAATATGGCGATTTTGAAAACCAATTTTCAAGGTTCAAGTTATAATAAAACCAATTTTATTATATGTGAGTAATCGCTTAGTTTTAATAAACCCATTTAATTAAACTAATTGACGCGATATTACCAAATATATATTAGAACCCGTTTCATGCTTGTTGTCGTTCCTATGTGACGGTTTGGATATCCTAATATCTATCAACCACACATTACATAAAGTAAAACAAACAACCAAGCATACATATGCAAAATATAGTCATAACCGAGAACCGCTAAGTTTGACCATACTTGTTAGCCGAAACAAGTATAGGTCATAAGTCACACCTAAGGGACAAAACATGACACAAGGATGGAATGTTGACTCCCACTTGACCTTGCATCCAAATGCTTCAAGTATCCTTTCCAAGTTGTTGTGTTCTTGTTGGGCTTGTTAATGGGCTCCAAACTTCCAAAAGTCTTCTTGGGCCCAAGAGTGAAATTTATGGGCCTAATGGGCTTGAATCCCATGATGGGCCGGTGAGGCCCAACAAGCCCAAAATTTCGGTCCAAGGCCCAAATCCACCAATTCTTGCATCTTCAATTTTTTTTACAAAATGTATCCTAATACATATTTTTCTAAAAAAAGGAAAATGCAACTAATCTATTTATTACATACCAATTTATGAATAAATAAATTACACAAGCCTAAGATTATGAATTATTACAACCATATTGAATAATAAACATAATCAACATACACAAACAACAATCAACACATCCAAGGTCTAGGTTTCGGTTATGACACATCCAAACATACCAAATGTTCTAAGCATGCAACCTAAGCAACCAATGCCCAAAATCACCAAATAAAATCGCCCCCCCCCCCCCCCCCCAAGAGGCTACGGCCCAAAATTTTTTTATTATTTTTTTTTATTTTCAACATCCAAATGTTAATAATGGTTTCCTAAGATCTTTCCATGCATGTCAAGATCTTACAAATCCATGAGGGGTAAAATCCACCAAAATTTCGGACCCCTTTTTCACCCATGAAAAACTCGAAATCTATGAACATGTAAGAAGCATAAGTCCTTGTAACCGGCTCTTGATGCCATTGTTGGGTTTTATACAAGATTATCAAAGTTCAAGTTAACCATATTTAACATGAAAACGCAACGGAAGCTTAGATTTTAAAACTTGTTATGAACATACCATTATGTTAAAACTAAAACCCAAAGAACAAGGATCAATATTACAAGAACAATATGCTCACAAAATGTAAATTGTACCTTCTTCTACCTTTAGAAGAACAAGTGGATTGTTGAAGAGGATGGTGGATGAATGACAAGCCTCCAAAGAAGAAGACCTCAAGAGTGTGATACCCCAAGCTATTTGTGACAACACCAAGTTGTTTTGCTAGGATTTATGAACACTTAACAAGCTCACAAAGCTCTCCTTTTTCCTGCTGCTGCTGCCGTGAGTTTATGGAGAGGGAGAGAGAGAGTTTGAAGCTTGTAAAACACTTGATAAAGATGCCAAGAGTAGGACCAAAAATGCATGTAATTTGTATGGAGAGTTTTTAAAACAAGATCACCTAACATGCAAAGGAAGCATGCAATTTAATTGGACCAAAAACCCCCACCCACATGGGGTGGCCGGTTATACTTATTATTATTATTATTTTTTTTTTTTTTGTTTTGTTTTAACCATTTAAAACATCTCCATTCATTTTATAAAACTCATTTTTTATAAAATGTTCATACATTTATATAATTATTTAACCAATTAAATAATTAATTTATATAAACAAATTATCCAGATAATTCATTTAAATCCTCAAGTGTGTTTGTTTAGAAAACCAATTTTCTAAACACGTAGTGTTCGGTATTCGTTTAAATGATCAAATCATTAAAAGAATACATTTGGTGTCGTCTAGCTTGTTATTGGGTATGACCCGACTTGGATCAAACACAGTTAGCCACATTAGTATAAGTATGTGTCTCGGGCATACGTAATTCCAACAATGGTAACTTTTTATGGTGCGTAAAAGTAGATGTGATACAAACTAATTTTACTTGATTTTACGTGGAAACTCCTTAAGAGTTTTGCGTGTCTTCATATATATCTTTTCGAATGATAGGCAGAAAAGCGATTACCCAGTCATACACGAGCCCATGTGTGTTCTGATTCCCGTGAAGAAAGCGTTTCAAGACACTGCAGTGATCCAGATTCGGGACTTGCAGTAAAATTCTACTTTGAAGTCTATGTTAAAAAATAAAAATAAAAAAATTTTAAGTTATTGTAACATATTGGTGATCATAAATTCAAGACTTCGCTATCTTAGAGCAAGAAGAAGAACGGGAAACAGGAGAAGAATACATACAAGTTAATCAGACACTATGGGTCGAAGTCAATTCGGGGTGACTTGGGGAAAGCCAAATACGCTTTGAGGATAGATAGGAGGCATCAATATTTCTGAGTTGTTGCCCACTTAAATTTTAAGGATTAATTGAACCTAACTCGTATCACAGAAACAATGAAAACCACTTTAAGTTATACCTGCTTACAACCTGTCTCTATATGTCATAATACAGCTAAACACGGATCTATGTGACAGTCACGTAGTTAGTATGATTCTTGTTCGGATCTTTTCTAAAACGTAGCAGTCCCTACCGAGACTGAAATTTGATTCCTTATACTTTAAGTTTTTTTTTAAAACTTAGATAGTTTTATGATTTTTTAACAGGTTACTTAGAATTGATCATGTCGTTTATTTCTTAAAGGGAAAGTTATAGATGTCTTGAAAGGTTCTTGGCATCTCAGGGGGAGATGAGCTGTAGAGGAGATGAGTTGAGGACCAAGCGTCGAGAAGACCGAGACGATGATCCCAATGCACCGGAAGGTGCAGGTGGTGAGCTGCCAAGAACATCTCAAGCTCTTGGGGCTTCCACAGCTGAGGGGGAGTCTACCGAATACAGGGAGGATACAGAGAGGGGATTGAGAGCAGATGGCAAGCCATGGATGGTGATGAAGTACAAGCCGATCCGATGCATCAAGGAGGTTCCAATGAAGAACATGCCTCAAGATGTGTTGAAGAATCTAAAATGGTGGTACGTTGATTGCCAGACTGCTGAAGCCGTGATGGAAGACGAAGATGAACAAGAAGTGTTGAGGGTGTACGACCCGATGCATCTTGTAAACTTATCGAAAGCTGATCTGAAGATGCTCAACGAAAAGAAGATCTTCTACATTCCTGCTTGGAAGGATCAAGCAAGGAAATATCAAAGGGTGGTGTCTGTATGTATTAGAGAATGCGGGCACGCGTAAAGGTACAAGACTACAAGACTCAAGCTTTGAAGATCAAGATATGAAGCTACTGCCAAGGGGGAGTCTGTTGGTACATGTTTGTCAGTAGTTCATAGTCTAACGATTGTAATCGAGTCTGTAATGTAATTATGTTTTTTATTATGTTTATGTTTATGTAACGAGCGAAGTTGTCAACAAGTTCGCTTAGGCGAACTTGTTGAAAAAGCGAAGTTGTTAACAAGTTCGCTCAGGCGAACTTGTTGAACAAGCGAAGTTATGGACAACTTCGCCTGAGGCGAAGTTGTCGTGTTTATATAAACTGTTCACCGTAACAGTTGAGGTGTTCGCGAGTTTTGGTTAGGGTTTGTTTCAGTGAGTGTTACGTGTTTACAAGTCAGAGTCTGTAATAGTGATTCCGCACATGCGCAGATAAAAGCTCGTGTGTTTGTGTGTTTGTTGAATAAAAGCTCGTGTGTTTGTTATATACGTATTCTACGCTCGTATCTACCTACGCAGGGATTCCGCACCTGCGCAGATAGCGACATCCCGTGTACGATCCGTCCAGGAACCTACAAAATCCACTCCTCTGGTATCTGAAAACCCGGTTTCAGCACGATCGCCTCGTTCTTTGTAAAATGAACGGTGTACTCCTTATCACAAATCTGCGACACACTCAGCAGATTGTGCTTCAATTCTTCTACAAAGTTGACATTCTCCAACGTCATCTTTCCGTTCGACACCGTTCCCTTTCCAGTAATATTGCCTCCACTTTCTCCGGCAAAACTTACTCTCCCTCCTTGAACAGGTTTCAAATCGTGTAACAAATATTTGTTACCCGTCATGTGCCGGGAACAGCCGCTATCCACAACCCAAAGATTATTGGCAGCCCTGTTCAACTGTTCCTGCACAACAAAGCAAAAGATTAGAATTTAGGGACCCAAGACCAAATGGTCTTGGATCTATACATCCCAAACTTTGGCTTTCCAAAGTTAGTATCTCGGTAACTCCTGTAAGTCCCATTAGGATATCTCATTGAAGATTGATTGTAAGGCCTTCCAAACCTTTGAGAATTGAAAGAATTATAGCTTGTGGTTTGGTTATTAGAAGTGTAAAACTGAGATTTGTTTCTATGAAAACCTGAATTAGTCACATTGTTGAATTTTGAACAGTTTTCATTTTTAGCAGTATGATAATTATCATTAGGTCTATTCTCAGCTTTAGTAGGCCTTACACCTCTGAATCGCTGCTTCAGAGGGCAATTTGCAACAAGATGTCCTAATTGATTACATCTAAAACAACACCTATGCTCAACTTTTTTATCAACCGGTGTTTTAGATGTAGAGGCTATATTACCGCCAGTTCGTCTCACATATGGTGGGACGTACGGGTTTAGTGGAGTACTCTTTTTATTCGTTTTATCTTTTTCTCCACTCTTGGGTAACACAACCTCCTCTTCTACCTTACCAGACTCGGATGACTTATCTGAATCTGATTAGACTGGACTTTGAACAGAAATTTCAACACTTGAAACAGACGAAGTTGTTTCACCTTCACTAACATTTGGTTTTTTAACAGTTACTTTAATTGGCACTGTCTGAGCAACCTCAAAATCAATAGATTTCTGAACACTAGGGTTAATTGTGTAATTGTGATTGTACGGTGGTGGAACCTCATGATAACCGATTCCTCCTCTCTTGGTAGAGGAACCTTGATCACTAATAAGGTGATCAAGAATAGCAGAGGAATTTGTGAACTGCTCCAGTTTTCGATTCAGTTCCACCACTTTCACCTGGTGGTCAGCAATCTGTTTTTCTCTCTCAGCAATTAGTTTGGTCTTTTCTTCCAAAACCTCATAACTTAGATCAATCACTTCAATTTTTTCAGCAAGTTTAGTTTTTAAACTTTTAACATCTTTTTCACAAGCTTTTATTTTAATTTTATAATTATTTTCTCTTGATTTAGTAAAGTGATGATCTTCTTTTAAGGTTTTAAATTCAGCATCCAACCTAACATACTGATCGGTAATAGTTGCTAATTGCTCAGACAAGTTCTCACATTTTGAACAAGTAGTTTTAGAGCATACCTCGGAGAGCTTGTCATTAACGTCTGCCATAAGAGCCTTTTCTTCTCCGGCAGCCTTCTCATTTTCTTCTGTTTCGACCTTTGCCAAATTTGCCTGCTCGAAAGATTCTTTAGAAAGCAGGTTCCAGTTATATTCACCATCTCCTCTGGAAATCATGGCACTGTAATCTCTTCTTCCCTCATTATGCGGTGTAGACTTTCCTTGACTTCGTTCTACACGCTCATTCCTACATTCTTTTGCGAAGTGACCGTTTTGTTGACAATTATAGCACCTTACCTTTGACTTGTCGAACCCTGGTCTTCCTCCGACAAACTTTCTACCGGTCTTATTCATAAACCTCTTCACCCTCCTTACAATCATGGCCATCTGCCATTGTAGATCCATTTCTTCCATATCGTCAGCATCAATCTGATCGTAATCTTCATCCAACATAGCTGGATCAACAATCTTCCCTTGAATATAGTTCTCATAGGAAGCAATGAAAGAAGCATAGAGGCCAAACTGCTCTTCAGCAGACTTGACACTCATAGGCATCTTGGAGTAGTTGTTGCTGGGAGCACTTGAAGAGCAACTACTCTTGCTTGCCTGGGGTTGAGAACCACTAGATCCAGCTGCTACATAGCAAACATCCCCATTTGTGTTAACTGACACATGCCCCTCATGTGATGAGTTGGGGCCCGACTCTCCCTTCGAGTAGTAAGCAGCCGATTCAGTCTTTGATCCTGAGCTAGTGTTGACTTTAGCTCCATACATACTTGGATCTTGAACCTGATCCATAGATGTCTCCTTTCTTACCATGTTAAGCTCAAAGGTCCTGAGCTTGTTGACTGTCGTTTCGAGATCATAAGTGGGAAAGTCCTTGTCTTCCCTCATCAGCACAGTGTACATCTCCCATTTTGGTGGGAGAGCATCCAGAAGCTTCTTAACTATCTCTTCTTCTCTGTAAGAAATGGAATAGTTGCTCAGTTCAGTCATCAGATGATAATATCGAGTGATGATATCATCTAATGATTCATTCTTCAAATACTTGAAGACTGAGAACTGGGTCTTGAGCAGTTTTATTTTTGAAGCCCGGATTCCTACATTTCCTTCAAATCTGCTCTCAAGGGCATCCCAAAGTTCCCTTGCTGAAGTGTACTTCCTAAAAGTATGAAGGATCTCCTGTGGAAGAGCCATGGTAATAGCAGCATGAGCCTTGCTCTCAGCCTCATACATCTTCTTCTCTTCTTCTTCCATTTTACTATACTTCTTGATTTGGTCACGACCTTCATACTCCATAATTGGTGGAATATAACCATCCTGGATGCATACCCACATCTTCGCATCCTGGTATTTGACGTACTGTATGAACCGATCCTTCCATGCAACGAAATCGGTTCCCTTCAGCAATCTTGGGGCCTTGGTAGCCGACCCTGCTTCAACTTCCATCTTCACTAACTCAGAGATGTTGATCGACGACATCTTTTCCGAAAAGTAAGAAACCTGAAAAGTTAATTTTTTTTTTTTTTTTTAAGTACTGTAGGCGAAGTTACGGATAACTTCGCTTGAAGTAGGCGAAGTTGTAGAGAACTTCGCTGAAGAACTTCGCTGATAACTCTGCTGATTAACTTCGCTGATTCTTAACTTCGCTTAAGGTAAGCGAACTTAGGAATGAGGCGAAGTTGTAGATAACTTCGCTGATACAGGCGAACTTGAGAAGGTAGGCGAAGTTGTGGATAACTTCGCTTATCCTTATATCTTCGCCGAAACCCTACGTACAGTGACGGCAACTTCGCCTGATGAACACAGACGTTTTTGAAGATCTGGAATCTGGATTTAACAAGGTTTTTGATGGTGCAAAGGCTTGAATACTGTGGTAGTAGGTAAGATTGACTTAGAAACACGAAAACACGTCCCGCGAATAGTCGAAACGAGACGAAATCTACACCCGCGTGAATATCCCGAACCACACAATCGAGCAAAGGCTCTGATACCAATTGTAGGTTCCCTGGACGGATCACACGAGATATCGCGGTCTACTCAGGTGCGGAATCCCTGCGTAGACGTTACGAGTGTAGAAAGCAAATCAAACAAACACGATACGATAAACGAACACGTTATATTGATAACCGAACACGTGATACGATATCACTATTACAGACTCACGTCAACTCGATCGACTCAAACAACTAACTTGAATAACCCACACAAACCAAGCCGTAAGCTTGTATTTATATACACGACAACTTCGCCTGATATGTTCAGGCGAAGTTGTCCATAACTTCGCTTGTTCAACAAGTTCGCCTAGGCGAACTTGTTAACAACTTCGCTTTAAACAAAAACATAAATAACAATACAGACTCGATTACAGACACTAGACTATGAACTACTGACATTTATGCACCAACAAGGAGTAGAAGGGATTTTTCCGGCAGTAATCTTGAATCGGCTCAAGACGTCGTTCACATATTTTGTCTGATGATTGAAGATTCCCTTCGCAGACTGATGAACCTGCAACCCTAAAAAGAAATTCATCTCTCCCATCGAACTTATCTCGAACTTGGTTTGCATAGACTTCTCGAACTCCTTACATAACATGTCGTTTGTAGACCCAAAGATTATGTCATCAACATAAATCTGAATGAGTAGAAGATCATCACCAATATTTTTATAAAACAAAGTGCAGTCGACAGTTCCACGTTTGAAACCATTATCCGTCAGATGGTCGGCAAGCGTGCCATACCAAGCTCCCGGGGCTTGATGTAGACCATATAATGCCTTGTTTAGTCGGTAAACACGGTCAGGATAATCTGGATCTTCAAAACCTGGAGGCTGTAAAACAAACACTTCTTCATGAAGCTCACCATTGAGAAAAGCACTCTTGACATCCATTTGATAAACTTTAATATTATTGTAAGCAGCATATGCCAAAAAGATTCGAATCGACTCTAATCTTGCAACTGGAGCATATACTTCAGTGTAATCAATACCCTCTTGCTGATGAAAACCTTGCACAACTAATCGTGCTTTGTTTCTCACAATTACCCCATGGTCGTCTTTCTTACACTTATATACCCACTTAGTCCGAATTGCTTTCTTGACTCTAGTAGGTTTGTCAATAAGATCCCAAACACCTAAACGTGCAAATTGCGATAATTCTTCTTGCATGGCTTCTACCCATGAAGGATCTTGAAGTGCCACACTAGGCATCGTTGGCTCTACTTGAGATAGAAAACAAGTGAATTTTACAAGATGTACAATCCCAGACAAGTGTAAGTCAGCATAAGCATATAAGACATTATTTTCACTTGAAGAAGCAATTTGATGTCGTGTTTGAACTCCCACATCAAGATTACCAATAATGTTTTCTTGTGGATGGTAATTGTGAATCCTGAGAGTAGGATTCTCAGAAACAGCAACATTTTCAAATAAATTAGTGTAATGTTCACCAAATTCAGGAGATGAAACATCACGGTCAAGTTCAATAACTTGATCCACAACTGCGTTATCATCAAATGAAGTAGAAGCATTATCATAATGAACAGGAGACTCATTATTAGGTTCTTCAGTTGGAGCAATAATTAGAGCTTCAACATCATTTGAACTTGCATATCTTGGAATTTCCAAATGTTCTTCAAAATAAGCACGAACTAAATCCTCATCTGGATGATCAGCTGTTGGAGTAAACGTATTAAATAAGCCATCATAGTCAAACATCCAGTCGGGACCTTTTCCTTGAGAAGGAGTAGTGTACTTTTGACAGTCCACATGGTACCATTCTTCAACACAACTGGACGTAAAGTTAAATACTCTTTTCTTAGGTGACGCATACCCCAAGAAATAACCCTCAATGGCTTTTTCATCAAACTTTCCCACATCCTTTTTCAACATAGTACAAGGAGACCCAAATGGTTCCAAGTACTTTAAGTTAGGTTTACGATTATTCAATAATTCATAACTGTTTTTATTGATTCGTTTAACAGTTAGAACTCGATTGATTGTATAACAAGCAGTATTCACCGCCTCATTCCAAAACTGGACAGGAAGTTTTGAATCAGCAAGCATCGTTCTAGCAGCTTCAATCAACGTTCTATTCTTTCTTTCAGCGACACCGTTATGTTGTGGTACATATGGGGCACTGTATTCTCGATGAATTCCTTTTTGGAAACAAAAGAAATCCAATACAGTATTTTTAAATTCAGTACCATTGTCACTTCGAATTCTCCTCACTTTCAGTTTGTATAATGATTCGATCTTAGTGGTTAGATTTTGAACAAGACCCAGTGTTTGATCATTTGAACTCATAAATAAGACCCATGAATATCGTGAATAATCATCTGTAACTACTAGGCAATACCAGTCTCCAGAAATACTCGCACGATTCACTGGACCAAATAAATCCATATGAAGTCGTTCAAGCGGATTATCAATGGAATTTAATAACTTAGATGGATGAGATTTCGTCTTTTGTTTGCCCTTCTTACAAGCAACACAATGATCAGATAACTTAAAATTCTTTAACGACACACCCTCTACCAAATCATTTGCCATCAGGTAGTTCATTTTCCAAACATGAATATGTCCCATTCTTCGATGCCAAAGAACTGAGTCTTTCTCGGTTGCTTTCGAGACAAAACACGTTTCGATCGATTTAGATACATTAGAGTTCATATTCAAGACATAAACATCATTTGATCGAGGTGATCATATGACGACCATGTCCTCGGGAATCACATAACCCGGTTTCAAAATCAGACACTCTTTATCTGTAAATACTGTAGTGTATTTCTTATCACAAATTTGCGATACACTCAATAGATTATGTTCCACTTTATCATAATAGTTAACCTTCTCAAAAGTAATCTTCTCGTTAGAAACATCACCTTCTTGTGTAATCATACCCCCAGATGTCCCAACAAATGCCACATAACTCCCTTGAATATTTCTCACATTTGTTAAAAGGTTGAGGTTCCCAGTAATATGATGAGAACATCCACTATCCATGATCCAGTTTTCACCAGAAATTGTCTTGGATGTACCCTACACACAAATGAAAATGATTAGTTCAAAAAGGCAGCCCAGGCCTCGGTCTTGGGCACCTTTTGGTTTCCTTGAGAAAAGTTAACTTTAGTTACATTCAATTGTTGTTCATCGACTTGAGAATAAGTTACAGGTTTCTTAGAATTTCGTCTTAGATACGCAGCTTGAACCACATTTGAATTAACATTTTTGCAAATTGGTTCGATTGGAATAAACTTAGGTTTAACGGAACCATGAGTATCATTCACATGAACAACTTTTCGAGATGTACGTTCGAAAACATAATATGAATATCATCAGCACATGATACAGGTCGTTTAAGAATCTCCTTTACCAAAGGAACCGGTTTGGAGTGGTCCTTGATAAAAGGATGAAGATTTTGATAGTTCTTCTGGCCACAATTTCTTACTACATGACCTTGTTGACCGCAAAGAAAACAACTTCGCATGTCAACATGATGATGTTGAAGATTTGTTGGAACATGTGACACAGATGATGACTGATGACTCACATTTTTTGTCATGCTCTTAGCAAAATCATCAGATAATTCAGATTTCATTTTCAAGTAAAAATCTAAATTAGAACAATTTGAAAAACTTTTCAACGTATCTGTTCCAGTTGACTTCACAAATTGAACCTTTTTAGCTTGTTTTAAGACTTGCTTTGCTTTAGTCAATGGATCAGATGGAGCTAATCTTTTCGCTTGAGCATACAAACGTTCAAGTTCATGAATCTTGGAAGTTTCATTGTGAAACACACTCTCAATCAGCTCAGGTTTAATGATACTTATTGGAATGTCTTTCTCAGTGAACATCATGTCCATCCCCTTTCACTTAAATACACAAGCAGATGATGGCTTAGATACATGAGGATTTATGAAACGCAACAAATCCTCATCAGAAATTTTGGGTTTTTCTGATTTCTTAGCCTTCACTGGTTTAGCATGAACATCTTGTTTCATCTTAGTTGTGTGCGAACCATACACAGTCTCCTCAAATCTGTTGGTACAAGAGTAGTTTTTCCCCAGGTGTTTCGAACAACAACTACTCAAGGATGCCCATGAGTGTTAAATCTGCTGAACATCAGTTTGCTCTCTATGCATCCTTCATTGCTTCGTATGAATATTATATTCAGGGTAAGATTGTTAATCCTGCGACTTTGGATGAAGATTATGATCAGATCGATGCTGATGATCTGGAAGAGATGGATCTGCAGTGGCAGATGGCGATGATTGTGAGAAGGGTTACGAGGTTTATGAAGAAGACAGGAAGGAAGTTTGTTGGTGAGAGACCGGGTTTTAACAAGTCAAAGGTGCGCTGTTACAACTGTCAGCAGAATGGCCACTTTGCGAAGGAGTGCACGAATGAGAGAGTTGAACGTAGTCAGAACAGGTCGACACACCAGAATGGGGGTGGTAATGATAATAGAGCCATGATTTCCAGACAGAATGGGGAATATAACTGGAATCTGCACGTTGAAGAAGTGTTCGAACAGGCAAATGTGGCTAATATCGAAACTGCAAATACTGAGGAAGTGACTGGCGAAAGTGAAGCTTACATGGCAGAGGCTCAAAATGAAGCTTGTATGGCAGATGTGAAAGATCAGCTCACCGAGGTAAGTACTAAACTCCCTTGCACTAAGTGTGAAAATCTGTCTGAACAATTGACAACTATAACTGATCAGTATGTTAGTTTGGATGCTCAATTTAAAACCTTAAAAGAAGAACATCATTTCACTAAAGCTAGAGAAAATAGTTATAAAGTAAAAATAAAAGCTAGTGAAAAAGATATTAGAAGTCTAAAAGCAAATCTAGCTGAAAAAATTAAAGTAATTGATCTGAGCTATGAAGTGTTAGAAGAAAAAACCAAACTAATAGCTGAAAGGGATAAACAGATAGCTGATCATCAGGTGAGAGTGGTGGAACTAAACAGGAAACTTGAGAGATTCAGAAATTCCACCGCTATACTTGATCACCTCGTTAGTGATCAAGGTTCCCCAGTTAAAAGGGGAGGAATTGGTTATCATGAAGTTCCACCACCTTACAATCATAATTACACTTATGATCCTAGTAATCAGAAATCTGTTGATGTTGATTATAGTCAGACAGTTCCGGTTAAGATAACTATTAAAGATCCAGAAGTTAGTAAAGGCGAAACGAGTAAGCCTGTGTCTAATGTGAAAATTTCTGTGCCTAGTCCTGTCTCATCTAACTCGGACAAGTCTTCCGAGTCGAGTGAGACAAAACAAGAGGCAGTGTTACCAAAAAGTGGGGAGAAGCATAAAACAACTGAAAAGAAATCTCCACTAAACCCGTATGTCCCACCTTATGTGAGACAAACGGGCAGTAATACAGCCTCAACATCTAAAACAACTATGGAAAAGAAAATTGACCACAGGAGTTGTTTCAGATGTAATCGATTAGGACACCTAATTGCTGATTGCCCTCTGAAGCAGAAATTCAGAGGTGTGAGGCCTTCAAAATCTGAGAAAAGAAACAGTAATCAATATAATGGAAAAAATGAAAACCCATCAAAATTTAAAAATTGGTCTAATTCAGGTTTTCAGAGAAATAGATCTCAGTTTTTCACTGATAACAACCAAACCATAAGTAATAATTCATTTAATTCACGATGGTTTGGATGGCCTCATAGTCAATCTCCAAGAAGGTATCCGCTCAGGACTTACAGAAATTATTCTGATGCTAACTTTGGACAGCCAAGGTACGGGATGTATCGACCCAAGACCAAGAGGTCTTGGGTCCCCAGATTTTAACCCTCTGCTTTAATCGTGCAGGAACAGTTGAACAGGGCTGCAAACAATCTATGGGTTGTGGATAGCGGCTGTTCCCGGCACATGACGGGTAACAAGAATTTGTTACACGAATGGAAACCTGTTCAAGGAGGAAGAGTGAGTTTCGCTGGAGAGAGCGGTGGAAGGATCACAGGAATTGGGACTGTGATGAATGGAAAGATGACTTTAGAGAAAGTGAACTTTGTTGAAGAATTGAAGCACAATCTGCTGAGTGTTTCGCAGATATGTGACAAGGATTACACCATGCATTTTACCAAGAATGAGGCGATTGTGTTGCATCCTGGTTTTAAGATACCCGAGGATTGAATTGTTATGAGGGCTCCAAGAGAGAAGAATACGTATATCATGGACATGAGGTCGACTGAAATGGCCTCAGAAGAATCGTGCCTTTTGTCGAAAGCGACTGAATCGGAGTCCGAATTATGGCATAGCAGAATGGGGCATATTCATCTTCGGAAGATGAACTACATTGTCAAGAATGGGTTGGTGTTGGGTGTTCCCTTGAAGAATTTCAACTTCGAAGACCAATGCTTATCATGCAAGAAGGGAAAGCAACACAAGAAATCCCATCACACCAAGAAGATTAATTCTATAGTCAGCTCCCTAGAACTACTTCACATGGATCTCTTCGGTCCAGTGAATGTAAAAAGTCTAGGATGAACATCTTACTGATTGGTGATCACTGATGATTTCTCTCGATATTCCTGGGTACATTTCCTGAAGTCAAAGGATGAAACTGTTCAGATGGTAAAGAATTTGATTACCAAGGTTGAGAATATCATGGGAAAAAGGGTTAAGTACATCAGAAGTGACAATGGGACTGAGTTCAAGAACTATGAGATGGAGATCTTCTGCTTACAAAAGGGGATTGAACACCAGTACAGCACTCCGTATACACCGCAACAAAATGGAGTGGCTGAGAGGAAGAACAGAACTTTAATTGAAGGAGCCAGAACCATGCTGGCTGATTCGAAACTTCTCGTGGTGTTCTGGGCTGAAGCTGTTGCAACAGCCTGTTATATCCTTAATAGAGTGTTAACTGTTAAAAGATTAAATAAAACCTGTTATGAACTTATGCATGGGAGAAAGCCCAACTTGTGTGGTCTTGAACCATTCGGGTCACCGTGTTCGATATTAAAGACCAATTCTAAATTTGGTGAAGTAGCCGACGAAGGAATCTTAGTCGGATACGTTGTTGGGACTCCCAACAGACGGGTCTTTAATACATCGACCAGCAAGGTTGAGGTGGTGTGTAACACTGATATCACAAGTTACAAATCACCAAAACCAAGCACGGGACCCGCCGCGGTTTTCGACTATGATAGACTTTTTAAATCTTTTAACATGCCTTATTTGGATTTTGCAGAAGTTGAGGAAAGAATTTCTACAAAGATGATATGCGATGAGGAAGACACTTTGGTGCAATGACCACAGTATGATGAATGTCAGCCTTCCTCGTCGAATGCTGTCAATACCCCTGCTGCCTCTACTGAAGAGGAATTCATCAATCCGTTTCACTCTCAACATCATTCACCCATTGATGAGCTATCTTCGAACTTGGAAGATAATCTGAATGTCAGTTCGGTTCCGACTACGAGAATTCACAAAAATCATCCTCTGGAAAATGTGATAGGTGATCTGTCCGATGGTGTACAAACAAGACAAAGCTTGAATGAGCACACCTGTTTTTACACAAGCATTAAAGAATCAGGCATAATCAACGAATGCTTGTACACCTGCTTTATCAGCCAAATTGAACCAAAGAACTATCAAATGGCTCTCAAGGACAGCTCGTGGGTCGAAGCCATGCAAGAAGAATTAGCCCAGTTTAAGAAGATGGAGGTATGGAACTTGGTTGCAAAACCAAGGAATGTGCATGCAATTGGTAAAAAATGGGTCTTCAAATGCAAGAGAGATGAGAAAGGGATTGTTATCAGGAACAAGGCTAGGCTGGTTGTTAAAGGCTTTAATCAGCAAGAGGGGATTGATTACAATGAGGTGTTTGCTCCTGTGGCAAGATTGGAGGCCATTCGTTTGTTTTTGGCATTTGCTGCTCATAAGGAGATGAAGGTTTTTCAGTTAGATGTGAAGAGTGCGTTCCTAAATGGTAAAGTCGATGTGGTTGTGTACGTTGAGCAACCTCCGGGTTTTCCTGACCCTGACTTTCCCGATCACGTGTACAAGCTAATTAAAGCACTGTATGGACTACATCAGGCACCTCGTGCCTGGTACTCAACGTTATCTGACTACTTGCTAGAGAATGAGTTTGAAAGAGGTAAGATTGATAGCACTTTGTTCTTCAAGAGAAAAGGGAGCGACTTTCTACTGGTGCAAGTCTACGTGGACGATATTATCTTTGCTGCATCAAAGGTCGCCATGTGTCAGGAGTTTGAGGCCGTCATGAAGAAGAGATTTGAAATGAGGGCTATGGGTGAACTAACTTTCTTTTTAGGACTGCAGGTTGATCAGAAGAAAGATGGTATGTTCATTCATCAGACGAAGTATGTCCATGATGTTCTCAAATGTTTCAAGATGGAGGACAGCACTCCATACGATACTCCAGTCTGCGTCAACCACAAATTGGGTGCTGAGTCAGACAACGATGCAGACGTGGACCCAACCCAATTTCGGGCTATAATAGGTTCTTTAATGTACTTAACTGCTTCTAGGCCTGATATAATGTTTGTTGTTTGTCTTTGTGCACGCTCTCAGGCAAACCCAAAGGAATCTCACTTGAAGGGTGCGAAGAGAATATTGAGGTATCTCAAAGGCAAACCTAAGCTGGGGTTGTGGTACACAAAAGGAGGAGACTTGGAGTTGGTCGCCTACACAGATTCTGATTATGGAGGGTGCAATCAGAGTCGGAAGTCTACAACTGGTGGATGTCAGTTTCTTGGTGGCAGACTAGTGTCCTGGCAATGCAAGAAGCAGACCTCAGTCGCAATTTCAACCTGTGAAGCAGAATACATGGCAGCATCCAACTGCTGCTCCCAGGTTCTTTGGATTCAACAACAGTTGCGCGATTATGGTCTGAATTTTACTCTTACTCCTATTTGCATTGATAACACTGCTGCTATCTCAGTAACTAACAATCCCGTTAAGCACAGTAAAACTAAACACATTGACGTACGTCATCATTATATACGGGATTGTGCTGAGAAGAAACGGATTGAGCTCGAAAAGGTTGATACGCTAGATAATTTCGCTGACTTGTTTACGAAAGCGTTTGACAAAACTAGATTTCAAAACCTTGTTGAGCTGAATGGGATGATCAATCCCGAGTAACCATGCTTTATGTTTTTGTTTCAAAAAAAAAAAAAAAAAAAAAAAAACGTAACTATCTCTTAGAAGTATGTCGGTTGCGTCAGTTTGAAGGACATGTCTTCGGATATGTTTGGTCCTCATTTCTACTTGTAGAATATGGGGATAGCCATTAACCAGATGACTGAAAGTGACCGGGGCGGTTTATGATGTGTTTTCATTCTTTCGCTGAAAATTAGTCGATCATACCTAGTTAGAAGGACACATACTTGTATGTGGTCGGTCCAGCTGATCCATTGGATCTTCGGGACAGCCGTTTACCTGAAAACTTCAATTTGATCGGGGCGATTGAAGTTAAAATTTTTTTTTTCGGGAGATGAAATTATTTTTCAAGTCTACTACTTCGTAAGAAGTACCTTTACTATGTTTAACAGAAAATTGATCCAACCTCGGAAAGTGATAGATATACTGATTCTGTGTGCTTAACTAGTGAAGTTATAAGGCCTAAAAGACTTTAGAATAGTCATTGTATGTCATGGTAGCTTTTTAGGGTGCGTAAAAGTAGAAGTGATACTAACTAAATCTACTCGATTTTATGTGGAAACTTCTTATGAGTTGTGCATGTCTCCATATATATCTTTCCGAATGATAGGCAGAAAAGCGATTACCCAGTCATACACGAGCCCGTGAGTGTTCTGATTCCCGTGAAGATAGCGTGTCAAGAAACTGCAGTGATCCAGATTCGGGACTTGCAGTAGTTAACTGAAGTTGTGTAAATACTATTTAATCAAGGTGTAAGAAAGAGTACGGGAAGAAGAGTCTAAAGATCGAAGAGTACTTACTATTTAATCAGACACTACGGGTCGAGGTCAACTCGGGGTGACTTGGGGAAAGCCAAATACGCTTTGAGAATAGATAGGAGGTATCATAATCTCTGAGTTGTTGCCTATTTAAAATTTTGAGCTTAATTGAACCTAACCCGTATCACAGAAACGATGAAAACCATTCTAAGTTATTTACCTGCTTACAACCTGTTTCTTTATGTCATAATACAGCTGAACACGGATCTATGTGACAGTCACGTAGTTAGTATGATTCCTGTTCGGATCTTTTCTAAAACATGGTAGTCCCTATCGAGACTGAAATTTGATCCCGTGTATTTTATTTTCAAATTTTTTTCTGCTTATGTAGTTGTTTGATTTTATACCTGGTTACTTGGTCTTAATCGTATCATTTAATTCTTTAAAGGTTGTTTTAAAACTTAATTGCAAATTGTTCAAATTATAGGGGTTTGTTTTGAAAATTTTCATATATAGGCGAACTTCTCCATAACTTCGCCTGCAATAGGCGAAGTTATCCTTAACTTCGCCTGTATAATCTCTGACCCTATATAAAGAAGTTTTTAGGTCAAACAGTATCGTTATTTCAAAAACCAGCGAACTTAACTTTCTTGTCAACCGGCGAACTTATCGTTACTCTAACCGATCATATTTCATCGATCAATCTGTGTTCTCTTTTCAGATTCTAATCCGATTAAAGGTGTGTAGGGTTCTAATATCAATGTTTTTGAGGTTAATCATCGGTCGTTTCGACTCGATTATCGACCTCGTCTTTCGAAACCTTAAACACCCGATTTCAAACTTGTTATTACGTGTTCGTAATATACCTGAACGTCTAAAACTTCATAAAATCATGTGTTACGGAGTCCTCGATCTCCAATTTCATCATCTACACGTCGTTCGATAAACCTAACTGTTGCCGATTCGAATTCGGCGAAGTTATAGTTTAGGCGAAGTTATCCGTAACTTCGCCTGAGGTTTAACTTCGCCTGATTATAGATTTTGAAACAGTTTATGAGGCGATGTTGTGGTTAGGCGAAGTTATCATTAACTTCGCCTGGACCTTTTTACTTAACAGTTATCAGACGAAGTTCAAGTTGAAGCGAAGTAGTTTCCCAACTTCGCCCCACCTCTAACTTCGCCTATACAAAATAAATCACAACTTCGCTCATGGTAACAGGCGAACTTGTGATTTGCGTTGACGTGTATCTAACTTAGTCTGTTTGATGCAGATATGGCTGCTGTAGGTGGTGCAGGCGGAGATGACGGTGGTGATAACCAGAGACAGTTCTTCCCGGGTCACAACATGTATATAACATTAGACCCGGAGGCGAGCGGAGTTGATGATTTCCGCGAAATCATCACATTCTTATTACACTCGCGTATATTCCACGCGAACACTACAACACTGCCGATATCCTTGCCCAACATTGAGAATTTTTGGCAGACCGTGGAATATGACTGTAGGGTCGAGCCCCCGGTGATGCGCGCAACAGTCAACAATCAGATTGTTCAGTTCTCTTCTGAACAGATCCGGGCGGCTTTACGATTTGGAGATGAGACGAGGGATGACCCGACAGAGTTTGTGGCTCCTTTCCGTGATGGAGCGTTTTTGAGGATGGGATACTCTGGTCCCTTGGGGGATACGCAGAGAATGAGAGGGTTTTTGCTTGACCAGTGGCGCTTTCTCATGCATGTGACGATAGTATGCATGTCATGGAGAAAGGCGGGCACTGATGGCATGGGCGCAACCATGCAGTCGGCGATGACTGCTCTGACTTACAACAAGCGATACAGCTTTAGTCAGATGGTCTTCTATGAGATTGATCGTCAGAGAAGGGCGATGGCGCGTGAGAGATTCATCATGTATCCAAGATTCCTACAAATGATCTTGAATCATGTTGCTCCAACGCTACCTCAGCGCCGTCCAATAAGATACGTTGAAAGTGTGAATAAACGGATCTTCGCCCAATGTAGATCCTCCAGTGCGAGGAGCAAACCTGAGCTCCGTCCTCGCCATACTCCACTGTTTGGGTACATAATCAACCCAGGGTATGTGCCTGCTCGGGGGGACGAGTTTCGGGACCCGGCACCACAACAGGTAGGAGCACCTCAAGCTATACCTGCTGCTCCTGTTGTGTCACCGGAGGAGAACGTTGACCTTGACGTAGAGTTTGGCTGTCAAGGATTTTTTGACATGGAGAGGGTTGATCCAGAGGAGTATGTGCATGTCTCGGTTGAGAGGGTGTCGACTGTGAATGTTACTAGGACAGCTGCTACGGTGGTTGGTTCTGATGAGGCAAGAAGGATTTTGGTAACACATGAACGGACTCATGGGAAAAAAAAGAGAACTGATGATGACAGCGAGTCAGATTACGAGGAAGAGGTACAACAGTTAATACGCAGATCAAGAAGGGAACGGATAGGTGCAGGTTCTGGAGCCGGTGAGAGCTCGAGGGTGGTACGTTTCACCCCACCCGCACTATTCGGTATGACAATGGTTCCCTCATCATTACAGGTTACAAGGCCAAGCGCCACGGACGTTCCCGTGGTGGTTACCTCATCTGCCTTTGGCCTCCCACCAACTTCATTCCAACTATCGTCTCCGGAGATCGTTTCGTTGCCGCCTCCGACTGTTACTCCAACGGAGGTCGTGGCACACTTTATTGAGTCGACTGTTGTGGCCACTGCAGGGTTATCGGTGATGATACCACCTGCGGTTACGTCTTTGCCTACTTCTGAGGTCCCGGTTACATCGGAAATCCCTCCTCAGTACACTCAAGATATATCACATCTGAGGTTTGATTTCGATGCAACCCTATCAGACTCAGAACGAATAGCAGCACTTGAACGGGTCGTGGCAGAACAATCAAGGATAAATCTTATCCAGACCCAGGCTATTCAACACCTAGTTGCAGAGAATCAGATGCAGTCGCCCCTGCTGGTGGAACATGGAAAAATCATAGATGCTCTGAAGGAGTTCTTGGCATCTCAGGGGGAGACGAGCTGTAAAGGCGATGAGTTGAGGACGAAGAAGCGCAATGATAGAGACGATGATCCCAATGCATCGAAAGGTGCAGGTGGTGAGTTGCCAAGAACTGTACAAGCTCTTGGGACTTCCACAACTCAGGGGGAGTCGACAACTGCAGCTGGTGGTGATGATGTGGTGGTAGTGGAGGTTGAGGAGATGGATGATGACTATATTGGTGATGATAATGTACTACCGAGTGATGAGATAGAGAAGATTGGTGCAGAGATAGTGATTGATAATGATATTGAAGAGGGAGAGATAGTAGAGGAGAATGTGGAGCATGAGATACCGCAAGTCGAGAACGCATATATGAGTCAAGAGATTGGGAATGATGAGACTGAATGGGAAGAGCAGCCTAGATGGAAGGAAGGCTATGCTCAGTGGTTCGTCAAAACGAAGAAACCAGCGGTCCCTACAATGTTTAAGAAGAGTTACAACATTAGAGGCTATGCTGAAGCGAGAAAGGGGATTATTTGCTGGATATACGATGAGCAGTTGAGGCTCTTTGTTATTAAGAGGTATGATGGTGTTCAGTACTTCAAAAGACTTTTAAGATCGTTGAATACACTGCCAGAATGTGAAGTGAAAGACTTAGCCAGATTGGGATTGATAAACCGAAGTGATGTTAATATGGCTAGAGTTATTGGGAAGATTGTTTGGAAGGAAAGTATAAAGGAGAAGAAGTTTGAGCTGTTAAAACCACAAAAGGGAAAACTTATCGAAGACAAAGATCGTGGATTGAGAGCAGATGGTAAACCTTGGATGATTATGAAGTATAAGCCGATCCGGTGCCTTAAAGAAGTGCCGATGAAACAGATGCCCAAGGATGTGCTCAAAGATCTAAAGTGGTGGTATGTTGATTGTGAAACAGCTGAAGCAGTGATGGAAGACGAAGATGAACAAGAGCTGCTAAGAGTTTATGATCCGATGCATCTAGTGAACTTGTCGCAAGCTGATCTGCAGGTGCTGAATGAGAAGAAAATCTTTTATATTCCTGCTTGGAAAGACGAAGCGAAGAAATATCAAAGAATTGTATCAGTTTGTGTACACGAAGGAGTTCATGCTTGAAGATGAAGATGCAAGGTCGTTGAAGATTACAAGACACGTGCTTGAAGGTAAAGAGTTGAAGCTACTGCCAAGGGGGAGTCTGTTGGTACATGATGTCAGTAGTTCAGTGTCTAGTGTCTGTAATTGAGTCGTTTGGATTTGAGTTTGTATGTAAGCGAAGTTGCTAACAATTTCGCTGATATAGGCGAACTTGTTAGACAAGCGAAGTTAGTGACAACTTCGCCTGAACATGCCAGGCGAAGTTGTCGTGATATATATGTCCTAGGTTACGGCATAGAATTAGAAAGAGTTCATTATTCAGAGAACGAGTTCATTATTCAGAGAACGAGTTAGAGAGAGTCTGTATTTGGTGATCTTTGTATCACGTGTTTACGGTTGCAATATAACGTGTTTGTGTTTATTGTAACGTGTTTAATCGTTTTGTCTTCTACGCTCGTAACGTCTTACGTAGGGATTCCGCACCTACGTAGAACGCGATATCTCGTGTAGATCCGGCTGGGAACCTACAAAATTCATGAGGTTCACACAGTATGTGATTAGAACTTAGAATGTTCTTGTTCTTGTGTATAATTTCAGGTTCAAACACATCCTCAGTGATAACTTTGTCAACATTTTCAACAAAAACTTTGTTGCTTTGAACATGAATTTCTGAGAAGCAAATTGGGTTTGAACAGTTTCAGACTTACTAGGTTTAGATTTTTCTGAAATCACAGGTTCTTTAAGGATAACATCTTCCTCAGTCGGAGCAAAAGGATTAATTTTATAATCATTGTGAAATGGTGGAGGAATTTCAACAAAACCTATACCTTTCTTTGAATCCTTTTGTTTTCCAGAAACTTCAATAATTTCATTCCACGGAAAAGAGGAATTTCGAAATTTCCCAATTTGTTCTTTAACTCAAGAACCTCATTCTCAAGCTCGGTTATCTTTGAACGATGTTTCAAAATTTCTTGAAACTTTTGATCATTAATCGTCATTTTCACAGATAACTTAGCTTTAAGATCATGGTTACTTGTCGACAATGCTTCAATCTTTTCACGAGATCTCATTTGAGATTCGAGAGATTGTCGATAAGTATCCTTTAGTGAAGCAATTTCTCTCACTAAATTGTCATTGTGATTCTTTAAAGATTCTAACTTAGATTTGTTAGATTCACATTCAGCACAATTTACTTTAACCGATGATGTAGCAGAAATAGAATGACTAACCTCATTAATCTTAGCCATGCAAGCAAAGACAGTTGTAGGCTTATCACAGGAATCATCAGAATCCGATCCAGAATCATTATCAGAAGACACCTCACTTCCACTAGCATCATGAAAATCTTGAGTTAACCCGAGCAAAGCCAAATTAGCTTGATTATCATTACACAATTGTCGTTGTGACCAATCATTTCCATCAGCTAACATTGCTTGTGACCCAGAACTTGATGGTTTCTTCTCAGTATCATTACCTCATGGTGTTGAAGAGTTTGAATTTTAACCACGAGGACCAGTATACTCCTTTTTCGGTTTGTCACATTCTTTTGCAAAATGATCGAATTCTTGACAATTATAACATTTCACCTTTAACTTATCAAATCCCAACTTCTTGTTCAGTGCAGGAAGATCTTTTCCAGTTCTTTGCATAAATCTCTTCACATTACGAAAAAGTCATGAAAGCAGGAAGATCATAGTCTTCATCAATCAGATCACTAGTGGCAGTCTTGCTACTCACCAGATTTTCGTAAGAAGTCATGAAAGCTGATAAAAAGGCAAAATTTTGTTCAGCTTCTTTCATGTTGGCATTTGGAGGTGATAAGTATTGATTTGTAGTGGATGAACTTCTTGAACCAGTAGAAACATTTGGTGATCCATAGTTACCAGCAGTATAAAAACATGCTCTAGGATCACTATAGATGGTTGTTTCATTTTCTCTTGCGTTCTGTGTCAGAAAAGCAGTGATCGGTGAAATTGATGAACATAGAGGCATGCAACCACCATAGAAAGCAGGATCTTGACTTTCCTTTGATGATTTTTGACACTTAAGATCATACTCACGAGCTTCAATCTTTTGTAAAAACTCACTTGCAGTCAAGTCTTCATTGAAATAACTGTTTTCTTTTAATACCATTAGAAAAGTGGAGTACGAACTTGGTAGTGAACTCTTAATAGTATCAATCTTGTCAATCTCAGAAATTTCCAACTTCATTTTATCCATTTCTTCAATCAAGTGGTTGAATCTCGTTGTCATCTCTTCAACCGTCTCACCTTTGAGTAAATTAAAGTTTCGGAATTGAAACTTGAGCATCACCTTTTTGCTTCCAGCTGTGTTTCCCATACTTCTCATTCGGATATGTTGAAACAAATAAGCATAGATTTTTATACTACCCACCTGGTGAAATATATTTTCCGGTAAAGCCATGGTTAGAGTAGAGTATGCTTTTGTCTCTATCTCTAGTGCCTTCTTCTCTTTTTGTGAGTATTGAGATATAGCTTTAGGTTTGAATCCGATAGTCTCATCCCCAATCATAGGAACGGTATAAACTTCATCCAAACAATATGAGCAGTCAGTATGAACTGATCCTAGATGAGCATGAAACCTAGGTTCCCATTTGGCAAAATCACTGAACTTCATCAATCTTGGACATTTCGTATGTGACCCTATCTCGGTATCAAGTTGCAACATTTGTTGCATTAACATATTCTGTGAGGCTAGTGCATACATACCATCCATTTTTGACAAATATAAAAAATTTAAGGTTTAAATGTAAAGAATTAGCTAACTGTGAACAGTTGTAGCGAACTGTGAACAGTAACTTAACGAATCAAATCTTAATGAATCTAAGATTGATCAGATAGCAAATCACAATTGATCTTAGCGAATCAATCCAAATGAATCAGAAAGTCAACGAATCAGATTTAACAGTAAGTTAAATTAATGAATTGACTAACGAATCGGCTAGCGAATTACTAAGTGTAATCTTGACGAATTAGAAGATTTTTAGTAACGAATCACTATGGCAGACTTAGTGAAATAGATAACGAACCAGCTACAGTTGATAACGAATCAACTAAAAGCGAATCAGGTTGTTACAACGGCTTGTAACAAACTCTGACACCGAATGCCACGTGGCAAAGGTTGTTATGACATAACTTCCAAGGTAGACACGTGTCACACGAATCTGTTAACACGAACTAGATGAGGTAGCGAACTGATTGACGAACCACTAGAATTTGATAACGAATTGACCAAATTAGTTAACGAATCAATATGATCAAGATAACGAATCAACATAAACATGATAACGAATCAAACTCATCTTCAAATCTTCAAAGATAATTCCCAGATTTTTCTGGAAATGAAGAACTTTAAACCCAGAAACTTAAATTCGTAATACTACCTCAATTCTTGACCAAATTGCTCTAATAACCAACCAAACTACTTGCAAACCAAACGTGAATCCAAAACTCCAATACTCGTAATCAATTAGCCCCGATTACCAGTCCAATTGCACCACAAACCAAAACCTTGTTTCGGCTAACACCGAAATCACACTACTATCAATCCAAATACGGTCCTAACTTCAATTCCAATTCACAATACCTCACCAATACCTTAACCAACTCAAATCCAATCCAATTCCATTATAACTCACTCAATTAACCTCAAGTTAATTCAAAATTAGTCAAATAGAACACTATCAATAACCAATACTAATAAACAATTAAATCAAGTGTAATTGAGCCCCAACAGCTCTGATACCACTTGTTGGAACCTGGTGGATCAATCCTATAACTATAACAGATCTCGGATCTGTGTGTATTTGATTAATCCTTAACTTAGATCTAGCTCAAAATTACGTTTGATTATGTGTTATATATGTATATCTATTATCAGTATATTAGTAGTTGTATATGAATAAGATTAAGTGAAGGTCGAGAGCGATTTGGACATCGTATAGTTAATTAACTCTCAAAACATAAATTAAGCGTGAACAGTGTTCACGTATAAATAGAAGACGGACCTAGTTCGTTAACATCCCCTAACGAACTAGAGTCCGCTTCGTTACATACAATATAAACGAAATAGATTAACGAATCACCCCCTGATTCGTTAAACATCCTTAACGAATCAGAGGAGACTTAACTTAAGATCTAGATCGCTAAACATCCTTAGAGAACTAGATACATACATAGCGAACTAACTAAATACTTGTTTATTACATTAAACAAAAACGACAAATACATTACTGATAATTACAAAGACTCAAGACGCAAAACCGTGCACTAACAGAGTGATTTTACTAGATTGCCCTTTTTGTATTAATTTAAATGTTTATTAAAAGTGATTTTAGTTTTTTATTCACTTTTAATATGGACCACACAAATCAATAGAATTATTTGAATATGTGGTCTAGGTAGAGTTTCCAGGATTTTGACAACTCAACAAGGTTTTCATTATAACCCAACCATATATATATATATATATATATATATATATATATATATATATTAATATGACCATCATTATCATTTATATAATATTAGATCAAAATATTAATTATACTTTATTATATATTAGTTTAGTAATTGTTGATGAATAATATTACCTTTAATTAACTAATAAAGGGTTTCATCTTGGGTGTATATAAAAAAAGATAAATATTAACATCATGACCTAATCACACACACATAAAATTTCGTGTGCCTCATCTCTCCTAAATCGGGTTCCTCTCAAGAACCCTAACAGAATCCTTAACCATACACCCTAAAGGAGAACTCGACCAAGCTGACAATCATGTCGTCTACATCCTTCTCAGATGCGGTTACTAATCTCCATGTTGTAACAGGTACGCATATAATTAAAGGTTTATTTGTAACACCCTAAGAAAATCCCACATCGGCCGTGGACACGAGAGATCCTTGGTTCATAAGTAAATGCATCGCCTCTTAAATCACCAACGCGTTCTGGGCTTAATGGTAGTGGACGAGAGGAGAGCTCCATAGTTAATGGTGCTCAGCTGGAAGTAGTAGCAGGATGGGTGACCTGGGAAATCTCTATCTGGGCAATCAAAAACAAATCTGTGAGCTCTTCGTGGGCAAAGCGGACAATATTGGTGGTGCGAGGGGCCGGATGTTACAAGTGGTATTAAATCCACTCATGATCTGTTCGGGATGGTGGGGCAAACCTCGTCAAATAAGGTGTGTCCCTGGGGGTGTCTGGAGGTACACCTTAGGCAAATCCCACATACTGGAGTGGATTGTAAGGCCCCGGTCCCGGTGCCCTACTTTGGCATTGGATTTATTCATAAACATAGTTCTAAATATCAGAGTTAATTAAAACTTTACGCGGAATATAAATACATCAATATATATTACATATCCTTCAAACATTGTCTTAACATAATTCAAACTTTGTCTTTCAAAATAAAACATTAATTATAAAAACATCATGAGTCTTCAAATGCCAGCTTCTCATTCTTCCACCATGTGCCCACCTCAAGCTAGCTGCCTCATTCTACTCACATGCGTGCATACTAAAAGTCAGCTATAATGAGTGAGTTATAGTTAACTAAGCAATTATACCTTTCATTCACATACTTATGTAATTACATGTCCGAAGATACATAACTTCATACTTACTTACATACTTACATACATACAAACATTCAATTTTTCTTTCGTTCATTTATGTTTTAAAGAGCATACCGCCCTATAACCTTCGCCGATATTATTAGGGTCGGTACCCTACATTCGCCGATATTATTAGATTCGTTTCTCTACATTCGCCGATATTATTAGGGTCGGTTCCCAACATTTGCCAATATTATTAGGTTCGGTTTCCTTTCTAACCATACCTTCCATACATACCTATCTTTATGTAATCGTACTTTCGTACATGCTCATCCCATTACGTACTTTCATACATGCACAATACATACTAGGAATACTACGTATTACCATCCATGTTGATGCGTGCAATATCCGAAGATCAGTCATGTACCGACAAGCATTCATTAATAATATTCATACATATTATTACATCAATCATTATAGCATACACTTACCATTTAAGGTAAGTGTATTAACGTTCACATTGAGTATGCACACAACCCCGAAAACATAGCAAGGAAATGGGGCTAGATACTCACCTGAATCCTGTTACGTTCGCCTTTAATGGTTATTCCTTTCTGTATCTGAGCTCGGCTAACTGTACATTAATTTCGTGTATCAATACTTGTCCTAATCACATTATTTAGGCTTCAACAAATTGGTTAAGTCTGGTTTATTCTAATGGCCTCGTAAGGCATTGCAAGACATTGTATTCTAATACTATTGTATGCGATTTCACATTGTATGCGATTGCATATTGTATGCGAATTACATATTGTAAGCGAATTACATATTATATGCAAATTACATATTGTATGTGAATTACATATTGTATGCGAACTTCACATTGTATGCGAACTTCACATTGTATGCGAATTACATAATGTATGCGAATATCACATTGTATGCGAATTGCATATTGTATGCAAATTACATATTGTATGCGAATTTCACATTGTATGAGAATTACATAATGTATGCGAATTTCACATTGTATGCGAATTGCATATTGTTTGCAAATTACATATTGTATGCGAATTTCACATGGTATGTGAATTACATAATGTATGCGAATTTCACATTGTATGCAAATTACAAAATGTATGCGAATTTCATATTGTATGCGAATTGCATATTGTATGCAAACTACATATTGTATGCGAATGACCTGCTATTGTATATTCCTTTATCATCATTATCATTATATACCATAACATTAATACTCCTATTATGGCACCATATCAACCCTTAACCATTTCCATATTTTCCTTTGTCTAAGATCTAGTTCGGATGTCCATAAAGTTTGAACCTTTATTGGTCCCAAACCCGTTTAGGCTAGATCAAGGGTTTTTAACATGAACCGTATATATATCAACAAGTTCTTTAAGTCCATGTTACTCATCAAGTTTACATTTTTATGGAATTACACTATCCTAATAGCCCTTGTACTAAGTGTTAGGGCAAACCGTTCATTAAAACATAACCATTAAGTGTAAGGAACATACCTTTTCATGCTTTTAGGTTACGGTTAGCTTGGATATGAAACTTTCGAGTTGAATCTTGCTCGTATAATCAAGTTCTACGAGAATCTGAGCTTGGTTTGGCCTTGGATCTTGGCCTCGGGTTACGACCGTTTGTAGTGAGAGGTATGTGTGTGTTTTAGAGTGTGTAGGGAGGCTAGGAGATAAGAAATGAGGGTTTTAGGGTTTTAGGGAGGTTTAAGGAGTATTTATACTCTCTTAAGCCCATGGACCTAAGGCCCATCCGATCCCTTATTCCATTTTTCCCCAACCAAGTCCATACTCTTTTATTTTATTTAACTTTATTAAATATTTAAAACACCGTTAAACAAACGCATTCCTTTTATTTATTATTATCAAAAGTAGGATGTCACATGGATGGTGGGGTAAAACTCATCGAGGACAATGAGTCCAAAGGGGGGGGGGTTGTTTGTAACACCTTAGGCAAATCCCACATCGACCATCGCCAGGAGAGATCCTTGGTTCATAAGTAAATGTCCCGCCTCTTAAATCACCAACGCATTTTGAGCTTAATGGTAGTGGATGAGAGGAGAGCTCCACTGTTAAGCGTACTCAACTAAAGTAGTAGCAGGATGGGTGGCCTCTTAGGAAGTTTCCATCCGGGCAACCAAAAACAAATCCGTGAGCTCATCGTGGGCAAAACGGACAATATTGGTGGTGCGAGGGGCCAGATGTTTCATATCATATTATCTTGTTTTTCCCTTACTAACATGAAGAGCTGATCTACATGTGATATCAGAGTGATGCTTATTTGTATCATACTTTCGATAAAAATGAATAAAAGCAATTTCGTTTATTTAATAATGTGTCATTATTCAGTTTAGATAAAATAAATATTTTAGTGTGGGCTTGGACAATAAAATATGGAATAAGGGATGGTGATTGGCCTTAGGACCAAGATCCGGAGGAAAAGACCCGAGCTTGTGGGTGTTAAGAGCATAGTACGAGCAAGACATACCCAAGATTAGATCTTGTGCGTGAAACTGACTCGTTTAAGGTATGATCTATAATGAAAAGTTGATCGGCTCCTTTAGTATACCTAGATCTATATATAAATGGTAAAAACGAATCAAACGAAACAATTCTTGTTGAATTTCGTTAACATTGAACTGGTTAATTAATCAAATAGTGGGTCGTATACTAGATCGATCAAATGCACCATTTAAGCGCGATGTTTAGATGTTTGGAAGATCAGGGTTTGTAGGCATTATGAATACGAACCTATTGATACCAAATTCGTGTTGTTTCATCGTGATTTGAAGGATAATTATGATTCAGGCGTCTGTTGATTGATATTGTTCTTGGTGATTTTGACTTTGACCATTGAGTCAACGAATGAATAATTCCATATATCCTCATTATGATAACAAATAGCTAGTCATTCGTTGCATAGTCATAATGAATAAGATACATTCGCGTATCTTTATAACTAATGAATCTCTCATTCGTCTTACAAAATTATCCGTTCATTCGCCATGAGGAAAAAGTGAATGAAACCATTTGTTATAGATGCATTTGTGTGCTCTTGTAACGAATACGTCTCTCATTCGTCTTATAGGAAGCACGAATGGCCTTAGTCATTCGTTATGCATTCATTCATCTCAGATCAGACCATTTGTTATGAATGGAAGCATTCGTCATAATGAATGGGATAACGAATGAGGATCAACCAGAGACCATTCGTTATAACAAATGGGATAGCGAAAAATAATAATTTAAAAATTTTAATGAGATTTTAATAAAAGACCTTTAATGGAAATAAAACTATTTCCAAGCTGACCTGGCAGCTTGACCCCAGCCAGGGGCTCTGCCCCTTGGACCCTGCTAGGAGCTACCGCTCCTAGACCCCACTGCAAGGGGCGCTGCTCACGGACCCCCTTTCCTTGAGGGTTATATGTATCTTAGAAGTATGATATAGTTAGAAGTAGTTAATTGATACGTGTAATTGTTATACAGTTATCCGCGCCAAGTTATAGAGAGGAGTTACCATTAACTCGAAAAGGAACCAAGCTCAGGTGAGTTTCTAGCCCCACTTCCTTGTTATGTTTCTGGGGTTGTGTGCATACTCGATGTGATTAGTTAATACACTTACCTTGAGTGGTAAGTGTATGTTATGTGAATGTTTATGAATGATGTATGTATGATATATGAATGTATATGAATGATGTATGTATGATATATGAATGGTGTAGAAAAGATTAAGGGTATGTATGAAAGTATATAAATATAAAAGAAAAGGAAGGTATGTATGAATTGACGGTAAGAGGGTGGCAGACCCTAATAATATATGTGAAGGAGGGTGGCAGACCCAAATAATGTCTGTGAGGTTATAGGACGAAAGGCTCTTTAAGGGTGGCAGACCCTAATAATATATGTGAGGTTATAGGGCGAAAGGATCTTTAAAACGTATAAGTATTATGTAAAGCAAGATAAAATATGAAGGTATGAAAGAAAGAAAGAATAAGAGAAAGAAAGAAAGTATATACTTATGTATGTACGAAAGAAAGATAAGCAAGTTAAGTAAGTAATATGTATCTACAGATAAGTATGAGTAAGTATATGAATGTATTGTATGTTACCTGCTTTAACTAGAACTCACTCAGCGTAGCTGACTTTTAGTAGGCACGCAGGTTAATAGACTGAAGCAGTTAGGTTAAGATGGACACATGGCAGGATCTGAAGAAGCTGGCATCTGCAGAAAGATCTGTCATGATGTTAAATAAGATGTTTTATGTTATGTTTTTTTTAAAGACAAGTTTGAAAGTTTGTAACGAATGATTGAAGTTTAATTTATTCCGCGAAAGTTTTAATTGACTATGATATTTAGAACTGTGTTTATGAGTAAATCCAACGCCAATGTAGGGCACCGGGACCGGGGCCTTACATTATTAATCAGCTTTTCATGTTTTCCTAAATCTGGAATTAAAATCGAAAGACATAGATTAAAACATGATAAAACCTAATTCTCAAGTTATGTTTTCGTATTTTATTAAGAAAACAATTTATAAAAACAACTTAAAATCGTTAAAGTATCCTAATATTTTCGAAATCTGTTAAAAATCATGTTCAAAGTTTCGTTCTAGACTGAAATATGATATTAATCTTGAATAGTGTTCTTCGTGTTTATAAAACTATTCATAAATTTCATCCTAATTTTGATGAAAAATCATATAATTTGGTGATTGGTTAAGTTTTAATCATGTTTTCTTATATCTTGAGATAAATTAATATTTTATTACGTTTCTTTAAATCATGTATCTTTATCTCCAAGTTTCGTTTAAAATAATTTTTTTATTTTTAAAAAAAGAATAAAATACTTGTATATATTAAAAATACATATATAAATAATTTTTGTAATTAATTAACAGAATAAAATATCAAAACTATAATTGCTCATGCCTTATCCGTTTAAAAGTTCACGGATTATGGGTTAAATAAAATTACGGGTTAGTTAGTTCACATGTTAATTTGTCTATGAGTTTTTCAAATCAGTTTACGGTATTCAAACCGTTTACGGCCAAAACCGTAAACCTCACAAAATCGAAAGCCGATTTTTTGCCGAAAACTAAATGAATACGAGAGTTATATATTTTGTAACCTTTTTTTTCCGGAAACTCGAACCAAACCCATAACCTCACAAACCCGGGAACCCAAATTTCCCGAGAACTAAGGTTTTACTTGAAACCTAGAAATCCTTATCCCTAACATTTTTTTTTGCTGTTAACTAATTAAATGTTTGTAAAGACTTATATATTATAAATTTTTACAAAACATAGAAGAATTAACTTGAATGAATTTTTTAATGTATCACTTCTACCCAAAGGTGATGTGTTACATCAACCTATCATTCAAGTCTAACTAAAGCTTTTGTTATTTTGCCTAACATGATCCAAATATTTCACTTCTCCCCAAAGGTGATGTGATACATTTATATCTAGCAAAACTAGCCCGTGCATAATTAAAATATTTGTCTCACTTCTACCCAAAGGTGATTTGTTGTACACATACTTCAATAAATTTTAATTCTGTCCAAAGGTGATTTATTTTTTTGTTTAAGTAGAACTTTTAATTATAGTCTATTAGTTTGATGTTAATAATAGACATATCAAATCTTCAATAAAATGTAATGATCCTCACGTTAATGATCATTCATTAATCTAATGATCATAAATTTTAATTTGGCTTACTTTAATATCTCATATCATTACTCACTAGTATTTACTTCCGTAAATTAATATCTCATCCAAATCATCCACTATAATCTCAAAACACAATATGAGTTTTCTTTCATAAAAAGTTCCAATAATTATTTAGCTCTTATCAGTTTTTATTATCCCTAAAGACATGACAATCCTCCCGCTCTTATGAATTATCTCTCAAGACATGATATATGAGATGCGTCAAACATAATGTCTCTTATGGATTAGGATAATCAAGAACACATTAAATAAATGTTATCACCTGAGTTATTCTAAATATTGTTTTTCTTAAGAGTAATCAAAATAACTCCTAAGATGCATGCATTCCTTCTAAATTCTAATTACAAGGTTAAATGACATTTGTGAAGACATCATAATGTATAATACCATGACCCATAAAATTAAGGACTCACACATGGAAATAAGTTCAATTTTCCAGTACATTACGTACTAAATTTTCCACTAGTACTTTGATGCCTTAAAAATCAATTTAAAAAAGAGTGTGTTGATTAGCAACATATATACAAGAAAAGAAATATCTAGCACTGGAAAAATAAGATGTTATTCAACTCACTACCACTATAACCTAAAAGAGGATAATGCTAAGGTATATGAACAAAATACAATTACTACATTAGCTTTAAGTTCTAAGGAGAAATCTCGTTGTTAAAATATGTCATTAAATTAGGCATGAGCAATAAGACAATCCATAATTCAAAAGAACAACTTAGTTAAAATCAGTAGTTGTATATTAATGGTCTTTAAGTATGCTATTCCTAATATTTCAATTAACACGTGATAGGTTAAGTCAAGTTCTATACGTTTCGTTACCAAAAATCAACAAATTTTAACATGAGGGTTAGTGACAAATTTAAATGTTAAGGCTATTAAAACTATAATAAACGGTCTTCTATTTACGCTTCATGATACCTTACGAAATTCTAGAGATTATTCAGAATCCAGTATCAATACTTAAGCTATAACATGACAATTGTGAGATACGCATAGGCAACAAAAGATTCATCCTTCGCTTAAACTCTCATATTATTTGTAATCAATATTTGAATAGACCTAGATAATACTATACATTTTCATACCTTTTTGTTATCATGCAAATGAGAATTTAACAAAAGATAAATGAGACCTAAAAATTTCATCCATTGAAACCAAATTTCATTAGAAATTATGATATGGTTGATGAGGATGATTTTTCATCTACTCTCATTCTTAGTGATTTTAAATCATGTGTTAGATGACCTAAAAATTACTTGGCTTGAGGATTAAGTATGGGTCCACCATAAATATTCAGACATAATTCATTTATCATTTATAGACTATCTACTTGTATATAATATCTCTTCTATGGTCCACGGTTTTAAAGGGATATGTTTATATATACTTAACACAATATGTTTTAAATGTGTCACTATGTTTCTTATGACATATAAAGGAAATCAAATCAAGTCTAATGTCTGTATGCAAAATTCCCACATCATGTACCATTGAGTGTAAGGCCTTGATCTCGGTGCCCTACTTTAGCGTTGGATTTACTCATAAACACAGTTTTAGATATCAGAGTGAATTAAAACTTTCGCGGAAACATTAAACTTCAACCATTATTACATAATCATTCAAATCTTTTCATAACAATCAACTCTTGTCTTTAAACATAATATAAAAAGTCATATTAAAACACCATAACATTCTTTTAAAGATGCCAGCCTCTTTAGGCCAATGCCATGTGTCTTCATTCAAGCTAGTTGCCTTAGCCTATTCACCTTCGTGCATATTAAAAGTTAGCTATGCTAAGAGAGTTCTAGTTAATCAGACAAGATACTTTACAGTCACATATATATACATACCTGAAGGTTTATATTACACACTTAAACCTGTTTATCATTCCTCCATACATACATACGTTCATTCATTCTTTCATATTTTCTTTCTTTAACGTACGTGGTACATGCATAACTATCCTTACATTATAAAGAGCATTTCGCCCTACACACCTCGGATATTATTAGCGTCTGGTGCCTTTCATCCTCGGATCCGTCATCATCGGATATTATTAGGGTCCGGTGCCCTTCATCCTCGGATATTATTAGGGTCTGGCACCCTTCTTTCCATACAACCATACAATCATATATTCATTTCATTAATTTTACGTTTACATGCATTCATACATACTCTTAACATTTTCTATATCATTCGTTAAACATTCACATATCATACTCTTACCATTTAAGGTAAGTGTATCAACTAATCACATCGAGTATGCACACAACCCCGAAAACATAACAAGGATATGGGGCTAGAAACTGACATGTGTCATGTGCCTCTCATAATTAACTGTAATACCCCTCCTTAGCTGTGCACGGCTAACTTTGTAATAATTATAAGTATCAATTAATTACTTCTGACTATATCATACTTCTAGGTTAGTGTAACCCCTAGCTAACAGAGGTCCGGGGGCAGCGCCCCTGGCATCAGAGTTCTAGGGGCCCCTAGCGGTGAAATGAGGTTTTAGGGTTTTAGGGAGGTTTATGGGTGTTTATATACCCTAAGCCCATGGAACTAAGGTCCATCGCCAACCGTTATTCCATATTTTATTATCCAAGCCCACACTCTATTATTTTTATTTAACATTGCTAAATAATAACACCATTAGGTAAACAAAACTCTTTTATTTATTATTATCAAAAGTAGGATGTTACATTGAGACTTCTTATGTAGTTTTCCTAGAGATATCGAAGATCAGTGGGAGCCTTAAGTGTCTTATTCATAATTTGCAAGATTTGCAAGAGGTAAGGAGTGAAAAACTTCTTATTATCTCAATTACACCTCTTGTACAAAACAATGCTTCATCACAACACTGTTACATCAAAACTTATCTCCTTAGAATTTAATACTACTCTTTAAAAGGGTTTAATTATTGCTTAAATGTGTGCATATTCAGATTTCTTACTAAACTAATCCTCACCAAGAGAAAATGCAACAACTTATATTATTAACTTGTTTCTCTATTATAATCTATTGGTCTACAAATATTGACCCATAAGCATGGAAATTTTCTAAAGGTTTCTAAGGTTAGTGGGAGCAGTAAAAGTCCTTATAATGACTTATTAAAAGTACAAGAGACAGGGGGAAGAGACTCATTAAATTTGACTCCAAATTTAAATTTGATAACGCCTCTTGTACACCATACTGAACCAACTTTTACACACTTAGAATACTGAAAATGATAGCAACCTAACCAAGAGCTAATTCATAAACTGAAACTTCTAAAAAACCCAATAATCAATTCAGGAGTTCATCTAGGTTTTAAAACCTACTAACTTTGATGATTATGTAAACTCCCTAACTAAAGTTAAAATGGATGTTGGAAAACTTACTGATCCTACCTCTTCTAATTAAATCATTAGCATCATCAATCTTCTAAATGGAATAAGCTATTATTAGTAAATTAAACTAAACTCCATAAGTCAGAATAACGTTTGAGATATTGTTGAAACACCTAAATGTGTTCATAACTAAACTAAATCCTAACATAAACATTAAGACGCTAAGAAGCACAATTGATTATTAAAGGTCATATTCGAGAGGGTACAAATCATTAAATAATCTTCTTACCTGTGTTTCGAACACTTTCTTTGAGGATCATCACCATTGAAGTAGTTTATAATAGTTAAGAGCTACATTAGATGAAAATTAAAACAATTTTTCCTAACAACCGACTTACATATTTACATGTTCATAAAACAACCTGAAAGTTCTAAACTGAAGGTCAAACAACACTTAGTATGTAAGTTAATAAAATCCATCTATGGGTTATTGCAAATATCAAAATATGATGAAATCTTTATACAATTATTTTCATCAAGAATTAGGTGGATTAATGTATCTACCTCAAGATGAGTGGGAGCAACTAAAAACTAAACTTGTCTTTACATAAATGACATTCTTTTTGTAGTTTATGAAGTAAAAGCCTTATGTAGGTTCAAATAAATACTCTTTTAGATAATTCTCAAAATTGCAACACACTAGATATGTTTAAATTAATGTGAAGAATCTAAAAGAGTATTAAGATATCTTTAAAAGAAATAAAAGACTACAATTTAAATAAAGAAGTGAGAATTCAAACCGGTTAATTACTCTAAACTTTGTAATATTCAAATATAAGAAAATGAAATTTTCAGGATATATTCTTTTGTCGGCAGATAAATCTATCTCATGGAGGAGTAATAATGAACTGACAACAACAACCTAAGCTATAGTGACATAATATGTTGATTAATCACAACGTAATTGTCAATAAATATTGTTGATAAGTTATTTGTTGACTCATAATTTTATTAACTCCATATAAATTACATATTGAAGATTTATTGTGATAAAGTCAACTACCATGTTTTCTCAAACAATAACAGTTCGAGAGGTGTTTTATTAAATTTTGATATGAAATTAATTATTCGTTTATGAACGAATTGAGGAAGCAAAATTTCATATTGAATGCATGGATAGGCTTAAGGATCCTATAACTAAAAGTCTATCACCCATAAATATTATGAAAGCGCTTATAATAATGATGTGTTTATTGATGACTATGCGCAACTGTATATCATACTATGAATGATTAACTATTAATTTTCCTCATTTGTTTTGATTTAGTATGTCTCTTTATATGTTCTACATGCATAACGACATATAGACAAATTGTAATACAAATCAAACGTTTGAAGGGCTTACTTGAAAATTTTGATCATAATTACTTGGGTTTTAAATAAGGACTGTAGTATGATTAATAGGGGAGTCTTGATTTGATGTTGAATTTTACGACTATATTTCTCTGATCCAATTTGAGTTTAAAGCTAAAATGACTATTAACTTCTGATCAGACTCATCTAGTACTCATATTAAATGATTATTCGGTCAAGTGGTAGAATATAAGTATAAATGTTATATATATATATACACACATATATATATGATTCATTTCTTTTGAGAACCGCTTTGAGTTTTAAGAACTCGAAAGAACTCAACGTAACAATTTATTTTTTGAATTTTTTTTTACACATGTGTAATACGTAAGTGTAAATAATGTACAAAAATTACAGTATTTTTTTACACAACGAATCGACTTATTACACATATGTAACTAACATTTAAACTTGTGTAATCATCAAAAATACTTATTCTCTCTCCTGATTAATTTTTTAATCAAATTTATTCTCAGTCACATATTCCATACTAATTTAATTAAATGTGTGATCCATATTGAGTTCTTAAATTTCTTACAACTCATCAAGGTTCTCAAAATATCCATCCCCTATATATATATATATATATATATATGACCATCATTATCATTTATATAATATTAGATCAAAATATTAATTATACCTTATTATATATGTGTTTGGTAATTGTTGATGGGCCATATTACCTTTGATTAACTAATAAAGGGTTTCCCCTTAGGTGTATATAAAAAGAGATAAATATTAACATCATAACCTAATCACACACACATACAATTTTGTGTGTCTCCTCTCTCATAAACCTGGTTCCTCTCAAGAACCCTAACACAATCCTTAACTATACATCCTAAAGGGGAACTCGACCAAGATGAGAATCATGTCATCTACATCCTTCTTTGATGCGGTTACTAATCTCCCTACTGTAACAGTTACACATATAATTATAGGTTTATCACATTATCATGTTTTTCCATTACTAACGTGAAGAACTGATCAACATTATCCCCTTATATTCAACTAATAAAAAATGGACATTTATAAAAGATTGGATGGATCGTGGATAAACCATGATTAGTGGACGCAAACCCTAAACCTTACTACAATTCGATTGTGGACTCTTTTGGACTCTATAAAGTGTTTACACCGTAAAAGAGATCAGTTTATATATAGCATGTGACTGATCTTTAGTAATGAAAATGTATATTTGAGATTTAGTTGCCTACTAATAAATTGGACGAGTCACAATGAGGTTTCTTTTTTTTTTTAAAGTTGATTATTTCTCTTATACAACATATAATATACGTTTTAAGTAATTTATTTAGCATTCAGTTTAATTTTATTTTTTTGTAATGCTTTGTGTTCGTTAACATTTTTTTTGAAAGGATAAATTCGTGGGAGTTTAATTTTTGTCTCAACATCCCGATATAAGTTTTGTTGATTAGGGGATATGTTCAAAACAAAATATATTTTGGGTATCATAAGACATATGGGTGTTAATGTTATGAACACAATGGCCCAATCCAAGTAGAAACAATCTTGCAGCCTAGTTCGATGTTAGTGAAAGGCTCGCAGGTTTGAGAATGAACAGCAAAGGTTATAAGCAAGATGAGAGGGTATGAATGAATATTGTTACAGTTGGTTCTGGTCTTCTCATCTCTTCTTCTCTAATCTGTTTCTCATCTCCTTCTTGTTATCTTTTGGTTTCTCATTGTAATCTCTCAATATAGTGAATCAAATCATAGTAATTACTTCTCAATTGATTATCTCCCCCATTGTGTTAATTTGAGTACACAACATTGGTGCTTTCATTGATCCTTAGCAATGATTTCTACGGACGAACTCCTGCACGAACATCCATGATTACCTCGTTTCACTAGATCTAATCCCGACCTATGGATCTATCAAGTCGAACAGTATTTTATCTTTCATGCTATCTATGATGACGAATGATTTCCTTACGTGATTGAATTATTTGATGATGAACCATTCTGGTGGTTCAATGGTTTGCATCGAAGTTCAGACATCATCAGTTGGACTGATTTCACTAATGCAATGATTACTCAATTCCAAGCTACTTCCGTGGATCCAATTGCCACTGAACTATTTTCAATTCAGCAAACTAAAGCTCCAATTGATCTGTTTCAGGAACCAACTCTGATTGATTCCAAGTCTTCTACCAATTCCATTGTCGCTCTGTCATCTACATCAGGTCTGGTTCACTCTGTTTCGATTCCGTTTGTTACTACTGCTCACAAGATGTTCGATGAAATGCTTGTTAGTATTGAAAATGAAATTGTCAAGAAAATTCATGAAACCATGGATGATGAAGTATTAGAAATCCAAAATGACTCAATGGTTGATGTCCATGTGTCATTATCAGTAACAAATGCGCAATTGGATATATTAGACGCTAACTTGTCCTTGAAAGTGTTGTTCGGTTTTCTTTGATCCATGGTGAGAAACATGGTTTGTTCGATAGGGCCGCGAGAGTTATTGCAGATTTTGAATGGAAACCAGGATGGCAATATGGGTGGGTTCTATAGCCTACCGGCAGCTCGATGCTGAACCAACCATCCATAACAACGGTTTCTGCCAAGTATGTCATGCGTGCACCTACCGGTTCGAAACAACTCACAACCAAAATGGTAGAGTCTGTTTGGAGGGAACTCGAACATGGATACACTTTAACAAAGCAGCCTATTGTGATTTCCATTCAAGGGAATTATGACATGTCCGTTGTTTTTCAAATTTATGATACACTTGTGATTTTTTATGCAAGACACACTCAACTTGGTGTAATGCAAAGAGAATTGCCTAAGCAATTTCAACAGGGGAATGTCCTTATCGTTAAAACAGGGAAGCACGCATGGTGTGCCCTTGATTCTCTTTCCTTAATGAAGCAGCAAGAGTGTAGCTTACTATCCTCTCCTTGTTCTATTATGTTAGAGATAACTCTATGCAATTTGAAGGCACAAGCACGAGTTTTTTCCATTCATGTTGGTGTTGAGTCTCACATGTACTTGGATTTACGAGATGAGTCTAATTCTATTATGAATGTGCATACCGGTGAGATTTTGTTTTATGCTCACTTACGGTTTACAATTCAGATGCCTAAATTTCAGGAGCTCACACTTTTTCAAGCTCATGTCATGGTGGGTCAAGTTCAGATTAGCCTACTGTTTTCTTTAACATTCGTGTTCCCATTGAAACCTTTATGGCATTCTTTTTGTTTCGCTTTTGGTCCATGGATTCACAGGTGGATCATACGACCGCTAACAATTGATGAACCGACAAATCTGGTTGTATTTAAGTTCCAGTTAAGGGATAAATATCATACTTGGAAGGGAGGAACAACATGGATAACGTATGATGAAGTCTTGGAAGCTGCTTCCAAAGAGAATGCTATGGTTGACCCCAACAATTGTGACCCGCCACAGATAGCATTTAATGTTAATTACCACTACATGTGACCAACCTTTTGAGTGCACGGTTCTGTATTTACTCCTTGTTAACTAGCAATAATGGGTATTTCTGTTTTGAGTTGAAATCGGGTTGGCAATATGGATTTGTTTTGATGTTCGTACCAACTAGGAGTATACCTACTTCTCATCATCTTCTACAACAACAGGCTACCAAGGCTAACTCAAAACTAGAGAATGTTGAATTCTCTTCCATACTACTTTTTTACTATAAAAGTCACAGCATTTTCTTCCCATTATCTGGACCAATGGGTAAAATTGGAATTTCAAACCCATGGAAAGGCAACGATAGAAATGGAGCATGCTTGATCTCAAAATTATTCATTTTTGTTGGTAGTGGGTATGTGGTCAACTGCATGATGCGTTATTTTTAATGAAAATAGTCATGCAGATTTGGTGTCATGGACTTTAAGGATGTATGGGCTTGGTACAAAGCAATAATATTATTTAAAGAAATGAGGCTACAAGGTGTAATACCAAATAAAGCAACCTTACAGCATGCTTTAATCGCGTATGCTATCACAACTCTTCAACAGGATAGTTAGGATGTTTTGATGATACCATGGCTTAACGTTGTTGCTGATGTTGTTAAAACTCATCTAACTATAGTGATCAGGAATGTTTGGGTAACTATTCTTGAAGCTAGCAGATATATAGAGGCCGAATTAGGTTACCAAATTGCTTTTAAAAGTAGTGTGGATCGTGGCATGTCGGTGTACATGGTATTAGTTTCTTGGGGGCAGAATTTTATTTATGATACTTGGTACATAAAGATGATGAAACATAAAATGTGAGAGTTGGTACATCAAGAGGATGCACATTAGTTGCCTAAACACAATTTTGTCTTCCATTTGCCAAAAAGTTGTTCTATGATCTTTCGAAAACAGACATGTGTATTCTGATGTCGGTTATACCAACATTTGACGCTCGTTATGGACGTAAGCCTCCGGACATTACACGTTCCAACCAACTCCGACAAATTTATGCCTACACCTTGAGGACAAGGTGTATTTGAAAGGGGGGAGTAATGTTATGAACAAAATTGGCCCAATCCAAGTAGACCCAACCTTGCAGCCCAGTTCGATGTTAATGAAAGGCCCGTGGGTTTCACAATGACCAGCAAAGGTTATAAGCAAGACGAGAGTACGGAATAGGGTACGAATGAATATTTTTACAGTTGGTTCCGGTCTTCTCATATCTTCTTCTCTAATCTGTTTCCCATCTCCTTCTTGTTATCTTTTGGTTTCTCATTGTAATCTCTCTATTGAGTGAATCAAATCATAGTAATTACTTCTCAATTGATTATCTCCCCCTTGTGTTAATTTGAGTACACAACAGTTAATACCGTGATGACCGAAAAATATTGGCACTTGTATCAATATTTACTGGAACCAGTATCGGTATTGTTTTTTGTTTCTCGCAGCTGTGTTAATTTACCTTTTCGACATTTTGGTTTGTGTTTTATTGAAAATTTAGTTGTGTTAAAAACCATAGTACTTTTAATTAATTTAGTTAAAAGGTTGTATTAATTAAGTAAAAAGTTGTATTCATAATAGAAATTTTAAATGGATCAGATTGCCCTAAAACGAAGCCACAGGTAGATTATAAGGTTTAACTAGTAAAGACGAGTTAACTGGTAACACATTAGTCGTATTCGACATGTATATCGGAACAAACAATCTTTGACCAAGATCTACTCGTATCAACTATCTAAGCTTGAAAACTACTTGGTACTGTTAGTCGCATGTTAAATACCCGGGCCGATGTATTTCGTGAACCAAACAGCTCACGTCGGTTACTTTGTAAACTATTGGTCATTCCAAAAATTTAAGATCTACTCGTCGTGATAAAAGCATTTCTGCAGTAGTCATGGGCATTGTTTGCGAGGCATGCATCTTGTTTGTTTGTGACAACTAAACGAGTATTGTATGTGTTCGTTTCGGCTGATTTATGGCCACACGGCGTATTTTAAGTGGTTCTGTAAACTACTCGTTTGGTTACATATACAACTTGTCCCGACTACTTTTAAATACGTAATTCTGGAATATAATGGGAAAAGTATGTAATACTCGAAATTTGTTTATGAAAATGCATATTTATCAAATTTTCCTTTTTATACAATTAACCTCCATACACGTCATCGTCTGTTTCTATAATTATTTTATATTTATAAAATCTATATATTCTAATAAAGTAAAATAATTTGTACACATAGTAAGATGAGGATGCTTATCACTCTTATAATCCTATCACAAACTTTTTGTTAGTGCACGGTTTTGCGTCTAGAGTCTTTGTATTTATCGTTAATGTATATTTGATGATTTATGTAATATTTAATGTTTATTTTGAACTAGTTCGTTAAGTTTAAGTCTATTTCGCTAGGAATGTTAGCGAACTAAGGCTAGTTCGTTAAGGTTAAGTCTAGTTCGCTAGAGATGTTAGCGAACTAAGACATTATAATGTATTCCCTCCTGATTCGTTAGGGGATGTTAAAGAATCAGGGGGTGGTTCGTTAAGTTAAGTTATGTAACGAAGGGGAAGCTGGTTCGCTAGGGAATGTTAGCGAACCAGATCGCCTTCTATATATAGTGAACTACTGTTCACGTTAATAAAAGCTTTTTGAATGTTAAGTTTTCAGAGCCTAGATCTCTAAAAAGCTTCACCTAATACTATACAAACAATATTGATAACTTAATGATAATGTATACACATACATACAACACTGGATCTATGTTAATTATGAGCTAGACCTTACTCGTATTAATCTTATATACAGATCTGAGATCTGTGTTTATTGTTATTGATTGATGTATACGGGGAGATCAAACAAGTGGTATCAGAGCTGTTGGTGCTCGTTGTACACTTGATTTGGTGTTATAAGTATTCCATTTTTGTTAGTTTTTGGTTTTTGTTTGATTTTGAATCAATTGGAATTTGATTTGGATGAATTATGGACGAATTAGAGTGAATTTGTGTTGATTAAGGTATTGTTGAGATTTGGTTAAGAGGAATTGAGGTTTGATTTGGATTTGAGTTATTTGGTTTTGATTTCGGTTTGAGTCCGAAACAGGGGTGTGATTTTTGGTTAATTTGGATTGATTAAGGTGTTAATTGGTTACGAGGTTTTGTGTTGAAGAATGGTACCATGTGGACTGTCAAAAGTATACAACCCCTCCTCAAGGGAAAGGTCCAGACTGGATGTTTGACTACGATAGTTTATTTAATTCTTTTACTCCTTCGACTGAAAACATAGATGAAGATCTAGTTAGAGCATACTTTGAAGATCAAGTGAATATTCCAGGTTCTTCAAGTTCTAATACAGTTGATGCTCAACCAGATGCTCCAACTGAAGACTCTCCAGTTGTTTCTCCAGTTGCTATTGATACTGTTTCTACTTCTTCTGATGATGATCATGTTGAAGTTCAAGTTATTGATCTTGACAGTGATAATGTTTTATCTCCAGAGTTGGGTGAACGTTACACTAACTTATTTGATAATGTTGTTGTTCCTGAGAATCCCACTCTTCGGATTCATGGATATCATCCACAGGAAAACATCATCGGAGAACTTGATGTGGGTGTTCGTACACGTCATCAAGTTGCTTCGTCAAGTGACAATAACATATTATGTGCTTACACTAATTTACATCTTCGGGAATCGTGAATGCTGCTAAATTTAATTGCTTTCTATCTCAAGTTGAGCCAACTACAGCTCGTAAGGCACTTGAAGATCCTTCTTGGGTAGATGCTATGCAAGAGGAATTACAGCAGTTTGCACGATTGGGTGTTTAGGATTTAATAGACAAACCTGCTAGAGTTAAGAAAGCTATTCCGACTAACTGGGTATTTAAGTGTAAAAAGGACGATCGAGGGGTGATTGTCAGAAATAAAGCACGTTTAGTGGTGCAAGGTTTTTATCAGCAAGAGGGTATTGATTACACAGAGGTATATGCTCCAGTTGAAATATTAGAGTCGATTCGAATCTTTCTGGCTTATGCAGCTTATAAGAATATCAAGGTTTATCAAATGGATGTTAAGAGTGTTTTTCTCAATGGTGAATTACACGAGGAAGTGTTTGTCCAACAACCACCTGGTTTTGAAGATCTTGATTATCCAGACCGTGTTTACCGTTTAAACAAGGCTCTGTATGGTCTACATCAAGCCCCGAGAGCTTGGTATGGCACGCTCGCCGACCATCTGACTGATAATGGCTTTAAACGAGGAACTGTTGACTGCACTTTATTTCATAAGACTGTTGGTGATGATCTTCTTCTAGTCCAGATTTATGTTGACGATATTATTTTTGGGTCTACAAACGACACATTGTGTAAGGAGTTCGAGAAGTCCATGCAAACAAAGTTCGAGATGAGCTCAATGGGAGAGATGAATTTATTTTTAGGGTTGCAGGTTCACCAGTCTGCTCACGAAATTTTTATTTATCAGACTAAATGTGAATGACGTCTTGAGCCGATTCAAGATTTCTGCCGGCAAAATCCCTTCTACTCCTCTTCCAGTGGGTCACAATTTATCACCGGATGAATTGGAGGATTCTGTTGATCCAACCCTTTATCGTGCTATGATTGGTTCTCTAATGTATTTAACGGCTTCTCGCCCTGATATTATGTTTGCTGTTTGTCTTTGTGCTAGGTATCAAGCAAGTCCACGAGTGACTCACCTAGCTGCAGTCAAAAGAATTCTTCAGTATTTGAGGGGAAATCCAGACATCGGGTTGTGGTACCCCAAGTATGATACGTTCTTTCTTACTGCCTACTCCGACTCAGATTACGGAGGATGCAAGATCAAATTCAAATCAACGACTGCGGGATGTCAATTTTTAGGAAACCGACTTGTTTCCTGGCAGTGTAAGAAGCAGACAACGGTCTTCACTTCAACCGCTGAAGCTGAGTATGTTGCAGCCTCGAGTTGCTGTTCCCAGGTTTTGTGGATACAACAACATCTTCGCGACTACGGTTTGAAGTTTCTTACTACTCCCATCTTGATTGATAATTCTGCTGCTATTAGTATCACCAAGAATCCCGTACAACATTCTAAAACGAAATATATCGAAATTCGATATCATTTTATACGGGATTGCTATGAAAAGAAATTAATTGATCTTGAGAAAGTACATACTGATTTTTAAAAAGCCGATCTGTTTACAAAATCTTTTGACAAAACGCGTTTTAAATTTTTTGCTTGATTTAAACGGATTGAAGACCCTCGCTGATATCCTTAAACAAGGATGACTATCTTTATTTTTCTGTCATTTCTTTCTTTTAAAATTTATTTTGGTTTTAGGGGGTGAAAATTTAGAATAATACAAAAAGAGTGTGTTTTCGTTTGTACAGAGAAAAACCAAAAAGATTTTTGCAGACGCTTCAAAAATATTGTGATTTCTGTTCTTTAATGTTTTTCCTTTAAATATTTAGAAAAACCAAAAACATTTTAAAATTTTGAAAAACCAAAAAGAATGTGATTTATGTTTTGTACAGAAAAATCCGAAAATCCAAAAAGATTGTGAAGTTTATTTTGTTTATAAGAAAATTAAAAAGACAAAAATATTGTGTTTTTAAAGTTGTACAGAGAAAAACCAAAATGATTTTTGCAGACGTTTTTAGATTATTTTCTCGCTGAAAATTATGTCGGTTGTTTAAGTTTGTGAAGCATGCTTGCATATCTTGGTCCTATGATTCACTTGTGAATTGATGGTTAGCCATTTATTTATTAACTTAAGTTAACTGGGGCGATTAAATTTATCTTTTCTTTATTTTTTGCTCCTCAAAATCTTGAGTTTTTGAAGCAAAAAGAGAAAATGATAGTACATTGATTATCTTGACCCCAAGTTCAGCAAAAAGTAAGCTTAAAAGACTGTGTGCTTAATTGCATTGGTGCATTGGTAGGTCTTAAAACAACCCAGTAGAGTAAAGTATGTGAAATAAACATAAAGAAACGCCAAATTGAAAGGGGTGTTAGTCTCTAACAAAAGTCTCGGTGAGGATGGCAGAAATGTAATAACCGGTCATACTCAAGCCTTATATTTGTTGATCACCCAAAAATCAAATAAAGCAAATAACAAGCGTTAAAATTCTGTACACTGTGAGTCTTTATGCGGCTTAACCATCTGGGTATTCATAAGCATGAATATTTCACTCGCTTTCTAGAGCAAACCCAAAGTCATTAAACTTGATCACCGCTGTACTTCGTACAATTTAAATTACTGACTTGATCAAAATCCGTTATTAGTCATACAATTGTTCCTCCCTTGCGTGCGTCTTAATACCATTATGAAACGGACCCCAGGGGATACAATGTATGTAAGCCGACAGATGGACTCGTGCATACTCACTCACAGTAAAGGAAACTTGATGCATTGCTCAAAATTTCTACAATTGGTATAAAAAATTTTGATCAACAATATAATGGTTTAAGTCAAGTTGGGGTGATTTGGCAAAAATCAAATTAAGCTTGAACCGTGATTAGAGGCTGATAGTTTCTGATATTCTGTGCTTTAATTGAACAATTTTAATCATATCACAAAAATACTTGAATGTGTGTTATTAGATTTATGTGGACAACAATACCAATGACCGACTTATCGCCAGTCATAATATCGCTGAAATATAAAACTGTGATGGAAGAGCAATTTGGTCAATATGATTCTCTGCTTAAACTTGACAAAAATACAAAAATATGTACTGTTTTTGATAAATCACTGAAAAATACAAAAAGATTGTCTATTTTAAAGGTTTGGATATTCTTCTGTAAATACATTCTTTAATTCTTTAATTTTTACAAAATATCAAAAATATTTTGGTCTTCTTTTTAAAAAAAAAATTAAATAAATGTTTAAGTTATTTTTCGGAAATCTGAAACAATTTATTTTAACATAATTGGTTGTCGGGATAAAAGGGTTTCTCGATAACCTAATTTCTTAATTTATTTAATTCTTTATTTAATTCATTAATTTATTTTTTTTTATTTAATTTAAAATTAAATAATTAAATAAAAGTGTTTAATTCGCTAAAATCCCAATCGTTATGTATGGATAACGAACTAGGTGATTCATAGCGAACTACCTTCTGGTTCGCTAACCTAATTCGCTTCCGCACTCTGTAACGAATCATCCCTTCGTTATGCATATTTAACGAATAATGACACGAATCATGTCTTGATTCGCTACCTTTTATTTAACGAATCAAGTAACGATTCGCCCTCATAAGGTAACGAATGAGTTAGCGAATGGGATTATTCGCTAACTTTAAATTAAACGAATCGTTTGATTCGTGCAAGTTGTGCCTAGGGCTTTGTGCATTGATATATAAGACAAGAAAACGAATAGTATTCCACTATTCGTCTTCTTTCTTCATCTTTAAGAAACCTATTCAAATTCTCTCTGAAAATTCAACCTTTTCGTTTGAATACTTCAAAGATCGATTTGATTTTCTAAGGTATAACTGTTCTTGGCGATATCTATTTCGTCAACAATGGTCATGTATTGACTGCTAAATTATGAACTTTTAGGGGTTTAAGGGTTTTGAACTTTTGAAACTCTTTTGTGTATAATTTATGTTCATAATTGTATGATTTTGATATCATTATGATCGAATCACTTTCCGACACCCTTGGTGGACTCTAATCAACATTTGATTATTGTTTGCTGGGTTAATTATTGTTTGTGTCATTGATGTTTACTGTTGGTTCATTTGATCCTTAGTACATTTAGGTAATGAGTCTCAATCTCATTCACCTACATTCACTAGTGTGTTTCCGAGCTCAACGAGCTGATTATCTTGATGGTTCAACGATAGTTATGGCCTAATTGTATCTGGGTTTAAGATGTTGACTATTGTTGTTCATGTTAATTTTGACCTTGACTTGGAGAAGTCAAAGAACAAGTCTTAATTCTGACCATTCGTTAGTCTTAGCGAATTGGAACTGTTTCGTGTCCAATTCGTTAAGATTCTACACGAACTAGCTTAGCGAATAAGATGTTACACAAATCAGAGTTTGATTCGCTTAAAATATAACGAACTAGGGTTTAGTTCGTTAAAATTAATTAGTGATTCGCTAGGTTTAGTTCGTTAAGGTATTTACTTGATAGCGAATCGCTTGATTCGTTATCTGTGTATAACGAATCAGTATGATTCTTAACGAATGACATTTAAAAAAAATAAAAAATAAATAAATAAATAAATTTTTTAACTAATTTTTAGATAAACTTAATATTCATTTAATTTAATTAAAGGATTTAAATCGTCTAATACACGTAACTAGATTAATTACACATATCTTTTGATTATATATGGTGATATCTATTCTCATATTCGTTTTTATTTATATAGTTAAACATGGCTGATCAAGAACAACAACATCAACCACCACAGGAACAACCTCGTCAAGAACAACCAGATCGACAAGCTGAAATGATTTTATGACCGTTTGATAAGAAGCACAGCATCTGTGCTTATGTTGATCACGACGTGACTGATTTAAGGACGCTCGGAGCTAGGTTGACTTTCTTACGCCGTTCGAAGATACATTATGCAATAACTGCTAAACCTAAGGTGTATCTTAGTATAATCAGGCAGTTTTGGAACACGGCGGTATATGTTGAGGAAAATAATTGGGTTCAAGCTATAATTAATCAGATTCCTATCACGATTGATGTTGAGGTCATTCGTCGGGTACTTCAATTTGACGATAGTGATGATTACCCGAGTGAATTTGACAGAACGCTGGTTAGGGGTCTATTCACAAGATTAAATTATGGGGGTGATATTCGCCCGTCTATGTTGAACAAGAATGGGTTGTGTCCACCATACAAGTATCTGCTGCATGTTTTGCTTCACTGTATGAGTAGACGTCGAGGCGGTTTTGACGAATGTAGACTAAGTTTACAATCGGCGTTTGTTGCCCTAATCCTGAACAAGCCATTCAACTACTCAGAACTTATCTTTGATCATCTGAAAGAGCAAGTTCAGCAAACTCTACCGACGAAGAAGTTCTTAACGTATCCACACTTTTTACAGCTAATTATTCAGGATCTGATACCGAATTTGGTGATTGATCGATCGTTGGTGAACGATGTTCTTGATATGGAACATATGAAAGCTGAAACAGTGCATCGTATGTTAATATATAGAAAAGACAAGCCACAAGACAAACGGATGATTGGTCATGTAATCAATCCGGATTACGTATGTCCTCCTAATGAGCGCTGGATCCATGATGATTCGGATTCCGAGCGTGAAGAGGGAGAAGGTGGGAACAATGATGGTGGAGATGATGATGGTGAAAATGATGATAATAATGGTGATGGTGGAGATAGTGGACGTGCTCTGAAAGAACAACAAGATGCAGTCGATGATGCCCTAGCTGCCACCATGAAAGCTCAGCTAGAACGCAAACGAAAGTGCAAAGCTGTAGCTACTGGTGAACCATCGAAGAAGCCCTGTGTGTCTGCTGGGGCTGGGGTAATTATTGGAACACCACCACCACGTCAATCAACTACTCAAAGCTCGACGGTTCCGCTAACTACTAGCACTCCGACGCTCACCTTGACAACAACGATGGTGTCACATGAGAGGCTCGGTCTTATTCCTCAAATGGCGTTGACCGAGATACCGATGCCTCCTGCTGTGTTGTCTACAGTATCTCCCACCACATCAATGAGACCTCCTACTCTGCCAACAACTACTCTTCCTCCACCTCCGCCGAGTGATGTCTCTTTTATGAGGATTACTCGACCTCAAGGACCTGTTCATCCATCCGTATAACACTTGCCACCAGGTCGTCAAACTGAAATGCTGCTAAATCTGCTACACTTATATGAAAATCAAATGGCAGCCGATCAACAAACTCAAGAACGACTCGTGGAGAATCAACAAAAAATGATGAGTTATATTTCGTTCTGTCAGAAGGAGACTAAGTCGTTGCATGCGATTGTTGAGTCTCAGGGGGTGAAATTAAAGGAACAAGATGAGTTGATTTTACAATTAACTTGCAAAGAAGATGCCCTCAAGAAACTCAAAAATGACGATGATGATCCTGACGAATCTGATGCAGGAGGTGAGCCTAAACATTCGCATGGTTCATCCTCTGGTGCTGGTGTTAGTGGCGCTGATGAGTCGAGCAAGCAGATAATTACCTATCAAGATCCAACAGCTGCCAAGCCAATTGAAATGATTGAAGCTAACACGGTGATATTTATTGATGGATCGGGGATGGTTAGAAGTGTGGTGAACAGAGATGAGATAGAGGTCGGTGAGTTTGTGGTTAGATCTTTGACACGAGAGCAGATTTCAATTCTGCTTGGGCTGAATGACGATCAGTTGACTGCTTTAGAGACTGAGCCCGGTGTCGAAGTGATCAATGAGGATAAAATGGAAGTTGATCCGTTATTCATGGATACGGATTTTATTTATGAGAATGAGGAGATTGAGATGGAGGATGTGACAGCTGAAGAGTACCCGGACTTGTATCAACACGTAAACGTTGATCAAGGTGTTCCGGTATTTCATGAAGATGTAATCAAAGAGACTGAGGATGAACTGGAGAAGATTGTGCAGCGAACTGTTCCCTCACTCAAAGAAGTGACTGATGATGACATAGAAAGATGGTTCAAACGTCAGAAAGTGGGAAAGATGATCAGTGCTTATCGGTATGTAGATCAGGAAAGAAATGATGCTACTGATGCTTGGATTGAAGCTAATCAGGTGACTACCTTCAAGACTGTCTCTAAGGTACATGGTGATATTGTCTCCTGGCTCTATGATTCAGACCTTAAGGTATGTATTGTCAAGTGGGAAAAGGGTGTCCAGTATTACGAGAGGATAATGGATGTTTTAACTCTACCGCGTTGGGATGTACTTACCCTAGTGAGACGTCCGTTTATCAATCGTGGGGGTCACCGAACGGCTGAGTGGTTTCATCAACACTTACTGTTCGAGGTCAATCATGGCTTCAAATTCTTCAAGCCCCAGGTCCCAAGACGTAAGCGCACTGATGAGATTGATCCAAGGACCGGCTGGAAGAAACTTGTCTTGAAAGTGAAGCCGTCAAAGACAATGAAAAGAGTTCCTGTGAAGACAATGCCTCAAGATATTTATCTGTCTTTCAACCGTTGGTACTATGACAATCGTACTGGCGAGGCCGTTATTGTTTGTGGTCGAGGACTGCAGACCGAGCTCATCAAGATAATCGACCCGATGTGGTTGGTTAATTTATCAGGGACAGACAACGACGTGCTATACAGGAGGCAGATTTTGTTTGAACGCCAAGAAGATTACAACCTGGCTATGCAATTCCAACGAGTCGTTCGTGTGTGTCACGAACATGGAATTCATAGTTGCAGAGACTGACAGTCCAAGCGCTTCAAATAAGTTAAAGACAAAGAGCTCATGACGAGGGGGTGTCTGTTAGTGCACGGTTTTGCGTCTAGAGTCTTTGTATTTATCGTTAATGTATATTTGATTATTTATGTAATATTTAATATTTATTTTGAACTAGTTCGTTAAGTTTAAGTCTAGTTCGCTAGGATTGTTAGCGAACTAAGGCTAGTTCGTTAAGGTTAAGTCTAGTTCGCTAGAGATGTTAGCGAACTAAGACATTATAATTTATTCCCTCCTGATTCGTTAGGGGATGTTAACGAATCAGGGGGTGGTTCGTTAAGTTAAGTTATGTAACGAAGGGGAAGCTGGTTCGCTAGGGAATGTTAGCGAATCAGATCGCCTTCTATATATAGTAAACTACTGTTCACGTTAATAAAAGCTTTTTGAATGTTAAGTTTTCAGAGCCTAGATCTCTAAAAAGCTTCACCTAATACTATACAAACAATATTGATAACTTAATGATAATGTATACACATACATACAACACTGATTCTACGTTAATTATGAGCTAGATCCTTACTCGTGTTAATATTATATACAGATCTGAGATCTTTGTTTATTGTTATTGATTGATGTATACGGGGAGATCAAACACTTTTCCTCTTATTGATTTCTCGATGCAAATAACCATATCCTGATCCATACTCCTTCTAATCTGTAACATTCGTTAATTTTCAAACCCGATAAATTTCAATGTAATTTTGATTTTCACTTATCAATAAGGTTTGGATGTCATGTTATTAAGTTATTTATGAATATATTGTCACTTATGTCACGTTACCCGCACAACTCATTTCTAGAATTTGTTGTCTTAATTTGACCTTAAAAGTTTTGAATAATTATAACTCTAAGAAATATTTCCATAACAATTATATACATTCATGGATAATATTACACATTACATGTTACACAAGACATTTTGAGTAACATGTGCTTCCATTAAATTAATATTTTAACATTCTTTTGTTAGAATTTTTTTTGTATTATTATAATATATATAAATAAATTACTTTAAACTCTTTTAAATGGTCAAACCTCCTCCCCCAAAGCACTCTTCTAATCAATTTCATCATTAAAATATTCTTAAGAGTAGCCTCCTCATTTCAATATAAATAAGAACCTACTCTCACTCATTTCATTCTTTACACCATTCTTTGATAAGTTCAAGAGATTTATGTCTTTATTTTTCCATTTCAAAGGTAGGATTTTAATTATTTAAGTCTTCTTTATCTTATTTCTATTTATTTTAATTATTGTTCATAGTAGTTAATCAAATGGTCACATGACCACAACACAACCATGTCTATGAATCGACATAATCCATACACCATTGTATATAGGGTGGATGAGACAAAGAACACAAGGAGATGATTGACGTAGATGCATTGCTCTAATAAAAAACAAGTATTTACAAGACTTAAATACCTATAACTTGTTTGGGTAAGTAAGGTCGTCTCCACAGAGAATCAGTGGAAAGTGCAAGTAAAGTTCATAATTATTAATTAACTAACTAGGTTGTGTTAGTGCACGGTTTTGCGTCTCGAGTCTTTGTAATTATTATTAATGTTTATTTGATATTTAAATGTAATATTTAATGTTTATTTGTCTAATTCGTTAAAGTTTAAGTCTAGTTCGCTAGGAATGTTAGCGAACTAAGACTAGTTCGTTAAGGTTATGTCTAGTTCGCTAGGAATGTTAGCAAACTAGGACATTATAATGTATTCCCTCCTGATTCGTTAGGGGATGTTAACGAATCAGGGGGCGGTTCGGTAAGTTAATCTATTTAACGAAGGGGATGCTGGTTCGCTAGGGGATGTTAGCGAACCAGATCGTCTTCTATAAATAGTGAACCACTGTTCACTTGTAAAGTGTTGAAGTTTGGAGAGAAAATTAATATTATTCAGAAAAGCTTAAGTTTATACTCTCTCTCAAGCTTCACGTTAAACTTATTTAATATATATACATACGTATAACACCGAATCAAGGTAGATTATGAGATAGATCTACAATATAGTAACTAACAGATCTGAGATCTGTGTTAATCGTTATTGATTGTTGGTTATTGTTGGTTATTGTTTAGCGAACCAGATCGTCTTCTATAAATAGTGAACCACTGTTCACTTGTAAAGTGTTGAAGTTTGGAGAGAAAATTAATATTATTCAGAAAAGCTTAAGTTTATACTCTCTCTCAAGCTTCACGTTAAACTTATTTAATATATATACATACGTATAACACCGAATCAAGGTAGATTATGAGATAGATCTATAATATAGTAACTGACAGATCTGAGATCTGTGTTAATCGTTATTGATTGTTGGTTATTGTTCAAGTACGGGATCAAACAAGTGGTATCAGAGCTTTCGGTGCTCTTTACGCTTGATTTGGTGTACTAATTGTTATTATTATTGAGTTTTCTGTTTGTGTTCGAGTTTGATTTAATTTTTTGTTGATTTGGATTGATTTTGGATGGATTAGAGTGAATCTAGTTTGGTTAAGGTATTGATAAGATTCAATTAAGTGGAATTGGATTGTGGATTGGATTTGGGATGTTTATTGCGTTTTCGGTTTAAGTCCGAAAACAGGGAATTAGTTTTGGTTGAAATTGGTTCGTGTATTGTGGTAATCGGTTACGAGATGTGTTGAGTTGAATTCGCATTGTGATTACGAAGAAGTTGGTATATTATGTGTTAGATTTGGTTGACAATTGAGTGTGTATTACGGATCTGGCATTGATAAGTTTCTGGGTTTGAACTGGGTTTGATCTTCATAAATCTGGAAAAACACTTTGAATGTTTGAAGATTTGAAGATGCATGCGATTCGCTATAAAGTTCCAGGCGATTCGTTATGTTTTTTTAACTTGATTCGCTATCAGTTCGCTAACTGATTCGTGTGAGTTAATCAATTCGTGTCATCTAGTTCGTTAACTAGATAACTGATTCGTTTGACACGTGTTTGTCTTGGAATTTGTGCTCTAAACAACTTTTTGCCACGTGGCAGAAAGGAATCAAGTTTGTTACAAACGGCTGTAACAACCTGATTCGTTATAGTACAATTCGCTATAGTGTTGATTCGCTATCAACTGTAGCTGATTCGTTATTTTAATTTGCTAAGCACTCCTTAGTAATTCGTTAAGTTGACTTGGTCAATTCGTGTGATCAATTCGTTAAGTTGATTTGGTCAATTCGTGTGATCAATTCGTTAAGTTGACTTGGTCAATTCGTGTGATCAATTCGTTAAGTTGACTTGGTCAATTCGTATGATCAACTCGTTAAGTTGACTTGGTCAATTCGTTTGGTCAATTCGTTAAGTTGACTTGTGATTCGTTAAATCTTCATCACATTCGTTATCTGTTTCGCCATTTGGGTGATTCGTTAACTTTATTTGTGATTCGTTAAGTTGACTCGCTAGGTTGACTTTTGATTCGCTAACACACTCACCTCATTCGTTAAGACTTGATTCGTTAAGACTCCATTCGCTACACTATTCACAGTTCGCTCAACCTTGTTCATTGATTCGTTAAACACAGTGTGTAGTTCGCTATAACTGTACACTTGTTTATTTTTCAAATATGGCTGGTATGTATGCATTGGCATCTTAAAATATGTTGATGCAACAGATGTTGCAACTTGATACTGAGATAGGTTCACACTCTAAATGTCCAAGATTGATGAAGTTCAGTGACTTTGCCAAATGGGAACCTCGGTTTCGTGCACATTTGGGATCTGTTCATCCTGATTGCTCATATTGTCTTGATGAGGTATATGTTGCACCAATGATTGGTGATGATACTATTGGGTATACTCCTGAAGCTGTCTCTCAATACTCACAAGAAGAGAAGAAAGCTTTAGAAATCAAGATAAAGGCGTATTCTACATTGACTATGGCTTTACCAGAGAATATTTTTCATCAAGTTGGAAGTATCAAGAGATGTGCATCTTTGTTTCAACATCTGCGTATGAGAAGCATGGGAAACACAGCTGAGAGTAAGAAAGTGATGCTCAAGTTTCAATTTCGAAACTTTAATTTATTGAAAGGAGAAACAGTTGAAGAGATGACTACATGATTTAGTCATTTAATTGCTGAAATGGACAAGATAAAAATGGAAATTTCTGAAAGAGATAAAATTGACACTATCAAGAGTGTACTTCCTAGTTCCTACTCAACATTTCTCATGGTTTTGAAAGAAAATGATTATTTTCTGAATGAAGACTTGACAGCACTTGAATTTCTACAAAAGATCGAAGCTAGAGAATATGATCTTAAGTGTCAAAAATCTTCCAAAGAAAATCAAGATCCGGCTTTCTATGGTGGAAGAATGCCTCTCAGTTCAACAATCTCACCAATCACTGCTTTTCTTACTCATGCCGCAAGTGAAAAAGAATCTGCTATATTTAATGATCCAAAAGTTTGTTTCTACTCTGCTGGTAATTCAGGTGGTTCTGGAAGTTCTACTAGTACCAATCCATTTGCTACACCACCTAGTGTGAATATGAAGGAAGCTGAGCAAAACTTTGCTTTTCTGACGGCATTTATGTCTTCATATGAAAACTTGGTGAGTAGTAAAATTTCCACAAGTGAGTTAACTGATGAGGATTATGATCAGATAGATCCAGGTGATCTAGAGATCATGGATTTGAAATGGAATATGGCTATGATCGTTCGTAAAGTTAAAATATTCATGCAGAGAACTGGAAAAGATCTTCCAGCATTAAACAAGAAGTTGGGTTTTGACAAATTAAAGGTGAAGTGTTATAATTGTCAAGAATTCGGGCATTTCGCGAAGGAATGTGACAAACCAAGAAAAGAATACACTGGACCTCGTGGTCAAAGTCAAAATGCTTCTTCACCACGAGGAAGTGATGCTGAAAAGAAACCATCTTCTTCTATAACACAAGCAATGTTAGCAGACGGAACTGATTGGTCACAACGGCTACTATGCAATGATGTTCAAGAAAATTTAGCTATGTTTGGGTTACATGAAGATTTTCAAGATGCTACTGGTAGTTGATGTCTTCAGATAATAATTCTGGATCTGATTCTGACGATTCTTTCGACAAGACTTCTGAATCAATGTTTGCTTGCATGGCTAAGATCAATGAGGTTAGTAATTCTATTTCTTCTACTTCATTTGTTAAAGCATCATGTGTTGACTGTGAATCTAACAACTCTAAGTTAGATGCTTTGAAAAATCAAAATGATAATCTTATAAGAGAAATTGCTTCTCTTAAGGACACTTATCGACAATCTCTTGAGTCTCAAATGAAATCTCGAGAAAATATTGAAGCATTGTCGACAAGTAATCATGATCTCAAAGCCGAGTTATCTATGAAAATGACCATTAATGACCAAAAGTTTCAGGAAATCTTGAAACATCGTTCTAAGATAACTGAGCTTGAGAATGAGGTTCTTGAGTTGAAGAACAAGTTGGGTAAATTTCGAAATTCTTCATTTTTATTGAATGAAATTATTGAAGTTTCTGGAAAACAAAAGGATTCTAAGAAAGGTATTGGTTTTGTTGAAATTCCACCACCTTTTCATAATGATTATAAAATTAATCCTTTTGCAAGAAAAGAAGAGGATTTGATTCAAAAGGAATCTGTGATTTCTGAGAAACCTAAAATGGTTAAACCTGAACTTGTTAAACCCCAAGTTGCTCCTCAAAAATTTCATGTCCAAAGAAAAAAGGTGTTTGTTGAACACAATGACAAGGTCATTATCGAGGATGTGTTTGAACCAGAGATTATACACAAGAATAATAACATTCCTAGTTCTAATCATATTCTTTGCGAACCTCACGAATTTGAGGAAGCATTGTATGGTTCACACAAACCTCAAGAGAAAAAGGAAAATTCAAAGAAAATGAATTCTATGAAGGCAAAAAAGTCAGTTAAACCGAAAATTTCTGCTGAAGATTTAATGCGTTTCATTAATCCTTCTAGTTGTAAGCCATCTGTTGCTAGAGTTTTTAAGTTAAAAGTAATGGACACAATGTTCACTGAAAAAGATATTCCAATTAGTATCATTAAGCCTGAGCTAATTGAGAGTGTTTTTGTCAATGAAACTTCAAAAATTCAAGAACTTGAACGTGTGTATGCTCAAACAAAAACATCAGTTCAATCTGATCCATTGACTAAGGCAAAACAAGTTTTAAAACAAGCTAAGAAGATTAACTTTGTTAAGTCAACTGGAACAGATACACTAAAAAGTTTTTCAAACAGTTCTAATTTAGATTTTTATTTAAAGAAGAAATCTGAATTATCTGTTGAGTTTGCTAAGAGCATGACTAAAAATGTGAGTCATCATCAACCATCTATTCCAATTTCTTCTAAACATCACCATGTGAACATGCGAACGTGTTTTTTATGTGGTCAACAAGGTCATGTTGTGAAGAATTGTAATCAACAGAACTTTCAAAATCTTCATCATTTTATCTAGGACAAATCTAAACCAATTCCAGTGGTTAAGGAGATTCTGAAACGACCTGTGTCATATGCTGATGATACTCATATTTTATTCTCTGATGTGAATCCTCGGAAGGTGTTGCATATCAATGAGACACACGGTCAAGTGAAACCAAAATTCATTCCAACTGAACCTATATGTCAAAACAAGAATTCAAACATTGTTCAGGCAGCTTATTTAAGACGAAAGTCTAAGAAGCCGGTAACTTATTCACAAGCGGCTGAACAACAATTGAAATCTGTTAAAGTTAATGATCAAAAAGAAAACCAAAAGGTGCCCAAGACTGAGGCCTGGGCTGCCTTTTTGAACTAATCACTTTTGTTTATGTGTAGGGTTCATCCAAGACCATTTCTGGTGAAAACTGGATCATGGATAGCGGATGTTCTAGTCATATCACTGGAAATCTCGACCTATTAACCAACGTAAGAAATATTCAAGGAGGTTATGTAGCGTTTGCTGGGAATTCTGGGGGCATGATCACACAAGAGGGTGATGTTTCAAATCGTCATATTACATTTGAAAAAGTAAATTATTGTGACAAGGTGGATCATAACCTATTGAGTGTATCGCAGATTTGTGATAAAAAAGTACAATACAATATTTACTGATAAAGAGTGTATTATCTTGAAACCGGGTTTTATTATTCCCGAGGACATGGTTGTCATGCGATCACCACGATCAAATGATATTTATGTCTTAAACATGAGTTCTAAGATATCAACATCGATCGAAACATGTTTTGTCTCGAAAGCAACTGAGAAAGACTCGATTCTATGGCATCGAAGAATGGGTCACATTCGTGTTAGAAAGATGAATTATTTAATGGCAAATAATTTAGTTGAGGGTGTTTCGTTAAAGAACTTTAAGTTATCTGATCACTGTGTTGCATGCAAAAAGGGCAAGCAGAAGAAGAAAACACATCCTTCTAAGTTATTGAATTCCATTAATACTCTGCTTGAACGACTTCTTATGGATTTGTTTGGTCCAGTGAATCGTGCGAGTATTTCTGGAGACTGGTATTGTCTGGTAGTGACAGATGATTATTCAAGATATTCATGGGTGTTATTTATGAGTTCAAAATATCAAACACCTGTTTTGGTACAAAACCTTATTACAAAGATAGAATCACTGTATAAACAAAAGGTGAGGAGAATCCGAAGTGATAATGGTACTGAATTCAAAAACACTATTTTTGATTTCTTTTGTATTCAAAAGGGAATTCACCGAGAGTATAGTGCACCTTATGTACCACAACAAAACGGTGTTGCTGAAAGGAAAAATAGAACTCTGATTGAAGCTGCACGTACGATGCTTGCTGATTCAAAGCTTCCTATTCAATTTTGGAATGAAACAGTGAACACAGCTTGTTATACACTTAATCGGGTTCTAACAGTAAAACGACTCAAGAAGACAAGCTATGAAATTTTAAATAACAGAAAACCTAATTTAAAGTAACTGGAACCATTTGGGTGTCCGTGTACAATGTTGAAGAAGGAATCGGGTAAATTTGATGAAATGGCTATCGAAGGATATTTCTTGGGATATGCGTCTCCAAAGAAAAGAGTATTTAATTTTACATCTGGCTGTGTTGAAGAATGGTACCATGTGGACTGTCAAAAGTACACAACTCCTTCTCAAGGGAAAGGTCCAGACTGGATGTTTGATTATGATAGTTTATTTAATTCTTTTACTCCTTCAGCTGAACACATCGATGAAGATCTGGTTAGAGCATACTTTGAAGAACATCTGAACATTCCAAGTTCTTCAATTTCAAATGCAGTTGAAGTTCAACCAGATACTCCAACTGAAGACTCCCAAGTTGTTCCTCCAGTTGTTATTGATAGTGCTTCTACTTCTTCCGATGATGATCAAGCTGAGATTCAAGTTATTGATCTTGATAGTGATAATGCTTCATCTCCCGAGTTGGGTGAACATTACACTAATTTATTTGATAATGTTGTTGTTCCTAAAATTCCTACTCTTCGGATTCATAGATATCATCCACAGGACAATATCATTGGCGAACTTGGTGTGGGCGTTCGAACACGTCATCAAGTTGCTTCGTCAAGCGACAATAACGTATTGTGTGCTTACACTAATTTACACTCTTCGGGAATTGTGAATATTGCTAAATTCAATTGCTTTCTATCTCAAGTTGAGCCAACGACAGCTCATAAGGCACTTGATGATCCTTCTTGGGTAGAAGCTATGCAAGAGGAATTACAGCAGTTTGCATGATTGGGTGTCTGGGATTTAATAGACAAGCCTGCTAGAGTCAAGAAAGCTATTCTGACTAAGTGGTATTTAAATGTAAAAAGGATGATCGAGGGGTGATTGTCAGAAACAAAGCACGTCTAGTTGTGCAAGGTTTTCATCAGCAAGAGGGTATTGATTATACTGAGGTATATGCTCCAGTTGCAAGATTAGAGTCGATTCGAATCTTCCTAGCTTATGCTGCTTACAAGAATATCAAGGTCTATCAAATGGATGTTAAAAGTGCATTTCTCAATGGTGAACTACATGAGGAAGTGTTTGTTCAACAACCACCTGGTTTTGAAGATCCTGATTATCCAGACCATGTTTACCGGTTAAACAAGGCCCTGTATGGTCTACATCAAGCCTCGAGAGCTTGGTATGGCACGCTCGCCGACCATCTGACTGATAATGGCTTCAAACGAGGAACTGTTGACTGCACTTTATTTCATAAAACTGTTGGTGATGATCTTCTTCTTGTCTAGATTTATGTTGATGATTTTATATTTGGGTCTACAAACGACACTTTATGTAAGGAATTCGAGAAGTCCATGCAAACCAAGTTCGAAATGAGCTCGATGGGAGAGATGAATTTTTTTAGGGCTGCAGGTTCATCAATCTGATAAGGGAATCTTCATTCATCAGACTAAATATGTGAACGATGTCTTGAGCCGATTCAAGATAACTGGCGGAAAAATCCCTTCAACTCCACTTCCAGTGGGTCACAATTTATCACCGGATGAATTGGAGGATACTGTTGATCCGACCCTTTATCGTGCTATGATTGGTTCTCTAATGTATTTAACTGCTTCTTGACCCGACATAATGTTTACTGTTTGTGTGTGTGCTAGGTATCAAGCTAGTCCCCGAGTGACTCACCTGGCAGCGGTCAAGCGTATTTTACAATATCTACGGGGAAATCCTGACATCGGGTTATGGTACCCCAAAGATAATACTTTCGATTTTACCGCCTACTCAGACTCAGATTATGGAGGATGCAAGATCAACTTCAAATCAACGACTGCAGGATGTCAATTCTTAGGAAACCGGCTTGTTTCCTGGCAGTGTAAGAAGCAGACAACGGTCTCTACTTCAACCGCCGAAGCTGAATATGTTGCAGCCTCGAGTTGCTGTTCCCAGGTTTTTTGGATACAACACCATCTTCGCGACTACGGTTTGAAGTTTCTTACTACTCCCATCTTGATTGATAATTCTGCTGCTATAAGTATCTCCAAGAATCCCGTACAACATTCTAAAACGAAACATATCGAGATTCGATATCATTTTATACGGGATTGTTATGAAAAGAAATTAATTGATCTTGAGAAAGTGCACACAGATTTTCAAAAAGCCGATCTATTTACCAAAGTGTTCGATAAAACACGTTTTACTTTTTTGCTTGGTTTAAATGGATTGAAGACCCTTACTGAGATCCTCAAATTAGGATAATTATTTTTTAATTGCTTTTATAGATTTAGTCTTATTTTATGTTTTAGGTTTTAGGGGGAGAAATCTAGAAAATACAAAAAGAATGTGTTTTTAGCTTGTATAGATAAAATCCAAAAACATTTAAATTAAAGAAAATCTAAAAAATATTGTGATTTCTGTTATTTAATGATTTTCTTTTAAAATTTATAAAAATCAAAAACATTTTAAACAAATTTTGAAAAACCAAAAAGAATGTGATTTATGTTTTTGTACAGAAATATCTGAAAAACCAAAAAGATTGTGAAGTTTATTTTGTTTATAAGAAATTTGAAAAAGACAACAATATTGTGTTTTAAAGTTTGTATAGAGAAAATCGAAAAAGATTTTTAGATTATTTTCTCGCTGAAAATTACGTCGGTTATTTAAGTTTGTAAAGCATGCTTGCATGTCTTGTTCCTATGATTCACTTGTGAATTGATAGTTATCCATTTATTTATTCTCTTAAGTTAACTGGGCGATTAAATTTATCTTTTATTTATGTTTTATGCTCCTCAAAATTTTGAGTTTTTGAAGCATAAAGGGACAATGATAGTACATTGATTATCTTGACCCCAAGTTCAGCAAAAAGTAAGCTTAAAGACTGTGTGCTTAATTGCATTGGTGCATTGGTAGGTCTTAAAACAACCCAGTAGAGTAAAGTATGTGATATAAACATAAAGAAACGCCAAATTGAAAGGGGTGTTAGTCTCTAGCAAAAGTCTTGGTAAGGATGGCAGAAATGTAATAACCAGTCATAGTCAAGCCTTATATTTGTTGATCACCCAAAAATCAAATAAAGCAAATAACAAGCGTTAAGATTCTGGACACTGTGAGTCTTTATGCGGCTTAACCATCTGGGTATTCATATGCATGAATATTTCACTCGCTTTTTAGAGCAAACCCAAAGTCATTAAACTTGATCACCGCTGTACCTCGTACAATTTAAATTACTGACTTGATCAAAATCCGCTGTTAGTCATACAATTGTTCCTCCCTTGAGTGCTTCTTAATAACACTAAGAAACGGACCCCAGGGGATACAATGTATGTAAGCCGACAGATGGACTCGTGCATACTCACTCACAGTAAAGGAAACTTGATGCATTGCTCAAAATTTCTAAATTGGTATCAAAATTTTGATCAACAATATAATGGTTTAAGTCAAGTTGGGGTGATTTGGCAAAAATCAAATTACGCTTGAACCAAGATTAGAGGCTGATAATTTCTGATATCCTGTGCTCTAATTGAACTATTTAATCATATCACAAAAATACTTGAATGTGTGTTATTAGACTTATGTGGACAACAATACCAATGACCGACTTATTGCCAGTCATAATATCGCTGAAATATAAAACTGTGATGGAAGGGCAATTTGGTCAATATGATTCTCTGCTCAAACTCAACAAAAATACAAAAATATGTATTGCTTTTGATAAAATCATTGAAAAACACAAAAAGATTGTCTATTTTAGAGGATTGGATATTCTTCTGTGAATACATTCTTTAATTCTTTAATTTTTACAAAATATCAAAAATATTTTCGTCTTCTTTATACAATATACTTAAATAAATTTTAAGTTAAGTTTCGGTAATCTAAAACAATTTTAACGTATTAGGTGTCGGGATATAAGGGTTTCTCGATATTTAACTTATTGATTTTATTTAATTCTTTAATTTATTCATTTATTTAATTTTAAATAAAATTAAATAAAAGAGTTTAATATTAAATTAACGGGTTTAATTCGCTAAAATCCAATTCGTTATGTATGGTTAACGAACTAGGTGATTCTTTAGCGAACTAGCTTCAGGTTCGCTAACCTAATTCGCTTCCGCACTCTGTAACGAATCATCCCTTCGTTATACATATTTAACGAATCATGACACGAATCATGTCTTGATTCGCTATCTTTAATTTAACGAATCTCATTGTGATTCGCTAACATAAGGTAACGAATTGAGTTAGCGAATGGGCTAATTCGCTAACTTTAAGTTAAACGAATCGTCTGATTCGTGCAAGTTGTGCCTAGGGGTTCGTGCACTGCTATATAAGACAAGATAATGAATAGGATTCCACTGTTCGTCTTCTTTCTTCATCTTTAATAAACTATTCAAATTCTCTCTGATATTTTCAATCTTTACGTTTGAACATTTCAAAGATCAATTTGAGTTTCTAAGGTATAAATGTTCTTGGCGATATCATTTTCGTCAAAAAATGACAATGAATTAACTGTTGAATTATGTAGTTTTAGGGGTTTGAGGGTTTTGAACCTTTGAAAGTCGTTTGTGTATAATTTATGATTTTAATTGTCTGATTTTGATATCATGTTGATCGGAATCACTTTCTGATACCCTTGGTGGACTCTAATCAATATTTGATTATTGTTTGCTGGGTTAATTATTGTTATGTGTTCTTGATATTCACTGTTGGTTCATTTGATTATTAACACATTTAGGTAATGAGTCTCAATCTCATTCACCTACATTAACGAGTGTGTTTCCGAGCTTAACGAGCTGATTATCTTGTTGATTCGACGACAATTATGGTCTAATTGAATCCGGGTTTAAATTGTTGACTATTATTGTTCTTGATAATTTTGACCTTGACTTTGTGAAGTCAAAGAAAAAGTCTTAATTTTGACCATTCGTTAGTCTTAGTGAATTGGAACTGTTTCGTGTTCAATTCGTTAAGATTTTACACGAACTTGCTTAGCGAATAAGAGGTTACACGAATCAGAGTTTAATTCGCTTAATATATAACGAACTAGAGTTTAGTTCGTTAGCTTTATTAGTGATTCGCTAGGTTTAGTTCGTTAAGTTATTTACTTGATAGCGAATTGCCTGGTTCGTTATCTTTGATAACGAATCATTGTGATTCTTAACGAATGACGTTTAAAAAAAATGATATCTTTTAATTAATTAGTTAACTAAATTTAATATTCATTTAATTTAATTAAAGGATTTAAATTGTCTAATACGCGTAACTAGATTAATTACACATATCTTTTGATTGTATATGATGATATCTATTCTCATATTAGGTTTTATTTATACAGTAAATCATGGCTGAACAAGAACAACAACAACAATCTCCACAAGGACAACCACAACAACAAGCTCAACAAGTCGAAATGATTCTATTATCGTTCGATAAGAAACACAACATCTGTGCTTATGTCGATCATGATGTGGCTGATTTAAGGACGTTCGGAGCTATGTTGAATTTCTTACGCCGTTCGAAGATACATTATGCAATCACTGCTAAACCTAAGGTGTATCTTAGTATAATCAGGCAGTTCTGGAACACGGCGGTATATGTTGAGGAAAATAATTGGGTTCAAGCTACAATCAATCAGATTCCTATTACGATTGATGTTGAGGTCATTCGTCGAGTACTTCAATTTGACGATATTGATGATTACCCGAGTGAATTTGACAGGACGTTGGTAAGGGGTTTATTCACACGATTAAATTATGGGGGTGATATTCGTCGGTCCATGTTGAACAAGAAGGGTTTGTGTCCACCTTACATGTATTTGCTGCACGTCTTGCTTCACTGTATGAGTGGACGTTGTGACACCCGGTAATTTTCCATATTCTTTAATCTTTATAATTGATCAAAATTACGTGTCATTTATATAATTTATATGAGGTATAAACCATAGTATACTTGAAATATGGACGAGAACAGTCGTTAATGCCTATAGGATTGTATAAAGTGCCGATGAGAACGGCTATATGATGAAGATAGCCCAGTAATAGTTTAGAGGTGACAAATATATCAAGCTAAATATATATCTATGATCTAATATAAGGGGTAACGGTAAGACCATGCCCAGTAATGTCCTAATTCCCTAATTTGGACCAAAACGCCATAAACGTTTAAATAATAGAATATAGTCACTGAACCGGCCAAATCAATGATACATTATACAGTGAGACGACCAAGATATGAAACTATGAAGGAATTAAAGGTATACTAGTCAAAATAATATGAAGTTAATAATTTAAATAATCCATGAAAGATTACAATATGGAGCACTATTTAACCAAATATAACTCCGGGCTAAATTTAAATATACATCATACCGGGAACCGAAATAAATACCGGGTTCCATACCATCTATAATACTTTATAGGTGACCAAATAAATTAAGAGAAGCTCATAATACCCAAGTCCAATATAAATTCCATAACTTGTTTACTCGATGATCAACTCGTCCTAACGACTATCCACTTAAGACCCGAACCAAGATTGAACTTAGCACTACATTTGGACAACCAATATATTTATTAAATGACCATAATACCTTCCCTTTGCAGCCCAAAGCCGAATCCCAACCTCTTCCCATTCAGTTTTAATGTACAAGGAACAAACACCACATTAAATCTTATAAACCATTATCCATGCATCCATATGTATCATGATCATGTATCATCATCATCTTCAACATCATAATTGTGAATGTACTACATGATCAAGCAAAAATCTTCCTAACCATTCCCTATGGCCGCCTCCCCCATTCCCTCAAATAAACAACAATAAACACCATACTTTGATCACTATTGCACTTGATTTGATAAGATTATAATCCCCCAAACCAAGGGATGTGTTCCCTTGGGTTTTCCTATAAATAAGACCAAGTACTTGGATGGAAAACACCACACACAAACTCAAGAAACATAGCTCCAAACCAACCTCTTCTTCTCTCGGCCGAAGGCAGCAGCAGAGCACCACCACAGCCGCCTCTTTGCAACCCGTTTTCTCTATAATGCTGCTCTGAACATCTTGAACCCTATATATCGTTGGAAAGCTAGAAGAAATCCTTAAACCGTGGTAGAAAGCCTTGAACGGATCTCTGCCCGGAAGACTCGGAATCCAAGGAAACTCGCAAGGATCACGAACCACCTTTTGAACATCCATTTCCGGCTTCATTTCAGCATTAGACTCTTAACATCGTGGTTAACGTCAAGGAACTTGGATCTCGTCTTAAATCGCTCAAAAACCGACATTCCCAAGGTACTAATGCCATATAATGTTTAGTAGAAAAACATGGACTAAGCCTAAGATACATATACATGATGAGGTGATTAGACATAAACATAAACTTGAAGTGTGTTGAAATGACATATAATTAAGGACAAATCATGTTAAGTAAAAGATATAAAGGATTTAAAGGGTGTTTAAGGAAGGTTAAGGTTAATAGAACACCTAGTTAAGGTAAAAATGATCTTGAGTAGTAAAACCCACTTATAAATAAACAAGATGATATAAATGTAAAGATGGAATTTTGGTTATGTTAAACTTTAAAAAGGGTATAACTAACGTATTAAAAACCGTATCGGGTTTGTCATAAAAGTAAAAATAATAATAGTAATAATAATAGTAATAATAATAATAATGATAAAATATGAGTACTAGTAATAAAGATAAAAGTATAAATAAAAGTGCACATTAAACATAAGGTGCAATCCTTGCATCAAGTCTTGGAAATAAAAATAACGATGATTGTAAGGGTAAAATACAAGGTACACGTATATTCCTATATACGCAAATGAAAATATAAATACCCATGTATAATGTTATAAAAACAAAGGATGTGATAACTATATGTTACGAAGACGAAAATACTAATAATACTTATCGTATACATGAGGAAATGATATATACAATTAATACACATATATTCCTATATATGTGCCATACGTATAAATATAAAATACGGGTTTTTGTGATGGACATTGCGAGTAACTGGAAGGGTGGAGGTGCCGGTAGTCGGGACGTCCTGTCTAGGCTGGTAACTGAATATATCATAGATGGGCCCGTTACCTACCTGGGGACTAACGATGAGAGCTCCAAAACCTATTAGGCTAAAGCATGTCACGAACGTCATGATTACCGACGAATAATTTGTATCGAGCATTCCCTAATGCTCGGAGGATATATATATAAAGAGGATATAACGGAAATACATAACAAGTATAAGACGTTGTCTAACGTCCGTATCGCTAATGTATAAAAAGTATACATATGTACCGTCACCTCATAAGTATGTATCGGGCTAAGTATTAATAGTTATATATTATGTACTGAAGTGCATACGTATACGATATAATACAGGAAACTCACCAAGTATAACGGAACATTATTCCTCATTTAAGGTGAGTCTCACAGCCCCTATTTTCACTATGTTTTAAACTGTTTTCGGGGCGAGTGACACGTGTTTAAATATGTTTTATCATGGTGTATATCTTGATTTACAATGTGCGTGTACATGAGATATTTGGCGCGCTCATGGTACATAAAGTCCCCGGTATATATTGTAACCATAAACTATAGGCAACTATAGCCGAGGAACTCTACGGGTAGTACTACTGGTCTGACCAACCCACTCGTAAGTGGTCGCGCCACTTTATAAGACGGGTGCTTAGTTTTCCGATTTATTTATTCCCTCGTGGACTCGTGGGATGTTATGTGGGGCTTTATGGTGTATATATATAGTCAAGGAATGGTTACGAACTCATGTATTCACATTACACTGCAAGTCATGGATACTGCATTCATGACGTTATGAGAATTATATTATAAAGCATTTTATCGAGTCACAAAACTTGTGAACTCACTCAGTTTATACTGATTAAATTATTTTACGTGTCTTTCTGGTATATTTAGCTACGTGGAGAGGTCACGGTGTCTCACTACGGTTTTATGTTTAACTATGGAAATTTCATGTATGAGGATTTTATATTTTGGAGTTTTCACGGTTATATCTCCCTTCGGCAGGACATAACTGTGAAATCTCAATATGTTATATGTAAACCTTTTTATGGATATTTTTGTAAAACTTATATTATGAATGAAATCCTCATGTATTTTATCATATAGTTGTTTGCTTAACCGCGCTCTCGAAAAACCTTTCATGAGTCGCACACCGGTTGTTTCCGCCTATGGACCGGGTGTGACAGACTGGTATCAGAGCCATGGTTATAGCGAACTAGGATTCAACCCTGAGTCTAGGCTATAACCCCTTAGATTCCCTCATGAAAACGTTTTTCATGCATGACATGTTTTCAAAACTTGCATTACACGAGAGTGCACGTGTCTTCACGACACCTTTATCGCAACTAATGGTCTAGTATAGGAATGACCAAAATAAGGGATAGAAAAAAAAAAAAAAAGCGATATTATCACTAATTAAACCTTAATCCTTTCAGCGATAGCCTTCCCGAACAATGATCCATATCATGGCCTAGCCATCACTGACTCCGACTCCGGCTCTGACTCTAACACTGATAGCAGCAGTGTCCATATGAGCGACGTTGTTCCAATTCCTGATGATCCTATAGAGATCTCCGATGACGAGCCTACCGAGGTAATCAGGCTCGATGAGGACGACAAGGTAACTTATGACGACGACGACCTTGAGGAGATGGAGGAGCTGGCTGCAGTGCCCTCCGAGGAGATACGAGCCGCCGGGCTGAAAAGGTATGCCACGGACTCCGACGATGAGGTGCCCCGGACTATACATGAGGTAGGCGAGTCCTCACGCCCCCAAGGGCGCGCTACCTCCGATGATACAGAGGTCCCCGTACTACCGACCACAGCAGCCGCCGAGGCTGAGAGAAAGGCCCTTGAGGAATGGCTCATGGATTGGGAGCAGAGGGTCGAGGTGTTTATGGAGAGCGTGAAAGGCAAGGCCTGTGAGACCAGTCTCCGCCTTGAAAATCACTATGACTTGATCTCGGACGCAAGGATGAGAGTGCTAAAGTTGGAGCATATGGTAAGAGATGCATTGCACTTAGCTGATGTGGGAACGAGTCGGGCCGCTGCCGCCGAACGAAGGGTGATGAAATTGGAGAATGAGGTTAAGACAATTCAAGCCTTTTTGGGAGACGTGTTTCCACCACCGCCACCACCGATGCCATGAAGCGACTATAGACTAGTATTAGCGGGTAGTAATCATATGTATGGGAAGTAATATATTACGGACTACGACCCGATCTTTTGGCAAAACGCTTGTATGTTGTAGGAGTTTGTAGTAGACTTAAACATAAACTTATGTAATCAAATCTTTTGATGTAATGAAGTTATGATTATGATATATGAGTATGAGTATACGATGTGGTATAATGAGATGTAATAATAAAATCTATGTATGCGAGTATATGATTACTAAGTATGACTATAAGCAAATATATGGGTGTGAATGTAATAAATATCGAACCCTACAACTACTTACATACGAGCGTGATGCCAATACTAACCGATCCTTCTTAATCTCAACTTGAAGGAAAATGCCAAGGAGAAGGAACGACAGTTTACCTAATACACCTGCGCAATTACAAGAAGTCATAGCGCAAGTGATAGCCGCCTACGAAGCCAGTAGGGGCGACTCAAGTCAAGAACGAAGGAATTCCGCAAACACTGAAAATGTAGCTCCAGAGACTGGCGGTGAGGAACGAGGATGTTCCTACAAAACTTTCATGACATGCAAACCGTGGTCCTTTAAGGGAACGGAAGGAGCCATAGGAGTTATCCGTTGGATCGAGAAGACAGAATCTGTGATAGCGATCAGTGGATGCACAGAAAAACAGAAAGTGTTGTACGTGACATGTATGTTTCAAGATGAAGCCCTATCGTGGTGGAATTTACAAGTACAAACCCTAGGCCGAGACGTGGCCTATGGTAAGACCTGGAAAGAGTTAAAGGAGATGATGGAAAAGAAATATTGCCCAAGGACTGAGATGCAGAAGTTGGAAAATGAGTTCTGGACGCTCACCATGAAGGGAGCCGACATCACAGCATATAACACGTGATTTCACGAGCTATGCCGAATAGTTCCTCATATGGCCACCACTGAAGAAAAGAGAGTTGAAAGGTACATCTGGGGATTAGCAACAGTTATCAGGGGACCAATCACGGCCACTAGGCCTGCGACCATGGCCGAGGCTGTTGAATTAGGTCTGAGTCTGACAGAAGATGCAGTACGAGCTGGCACCCTAGGAAAGCCAACTCAGAAGGAAGCAAGCCAACCATTCTCCCAACGCGGCAACAGCCGCCATAACAATCACAAGAGGAGCTGGGCCTCTCGTAATCAAGGGTCAAGTTCCAAAGAACCCCCTGTCAAGAAACAAGAAACTGTGAAAGTGTATGCCGCCCAGACCACGGATCAACCACGGAAGACGTATAGCGGGTCAAACCCGTGGTGTGATAAATGCAAGTATTATCATGTTGGTGACTGCTCAAGTATTGTGTGTAAGCATTGTCACAAGAGAGGGCATGTGGAAGCTAAGTGTAGAATTAAGAATGGTGCAGTAGTTGTGAAGCAAGAACCGGGGAAAACGACACCACGAGCTTGTTATGGGTGCGGAAATACGGGTCATTTTATCAAGAACTGTCCGCAGATGAAGAATACAGCTCAAGCTAGGGCTTTTGTTATCGGGGCGGGTGAAGCTAAGGAAGACCCAAATGTCGTCACTGGTATGTTCCTACTTAACAACCACTATGCGTCTGTGTTATTTGATACTGGTGCGGATTTAAGTTTTATATCCACTGAATTTAAAGACCTACTTGGTTTAGCACCTAGTAAATTAGCAACGCCCTATACTATAGAATTAGCTAATGGCAAACAGTTACGATCAGACGATATAGTGGAAAGTTGCGTACTAGTGATGGGAGAACATGAATTTAACGTAGATCTGTTGCCGATAGATTTAGGAAGTTTTGATGTCGTTTTAGGCATGGATTGGTTAGCAAAGAACCATGCTGAAGTTAATTGTTATGACAAGCAAATCCGCATACCCTTGGCAAGTGGTGAAACGCTGACTATTCAAGGAGAAAGACCTGGCACTGTGATGAAGTTAATTTCGTGTATGAAAGCACGAAAGTGCTTGCGAAAGAAGTGTCAATCTTTCTTAGCCCACGTGGTGGAGAAGAAGGATGAAGAAAGGAAGATAGAAAGTATACCTATAGTAAGAGATTTCCCCGATGTCTTTCCAGAAGATCTACCAGGGTTACCACTTCAAAGACAAGTGGAGTTTCGAATCGATCTAGTACCAGGAGCTGCACCAGTAGCGCGAGCACCTTATCGATTAGCTCCCTCGGAAATGCGAGAACTATCGAATCAATTACAGGAGCTACTAGACAAGGGTTTCATATGCCCGAGCTACTCACCTTGGGGAGCCCCGGTACTATTTGTCAAGAAGAAAGACGGTTCGTTCCGTATGTGTATTGATTACAGGGAACTTAACAAACTGACCATCAAAAATCGGTACCCTTTACCGAGGATTGATGATTTGTTTGACCAATTACAGGGATCTAGTTTCTATTCCAAGATAGATCTACGATCCGGGTACCATCAGCTGAAGATACACGAGGACGATGTACCAAAGACTGCGTTCCGAACGAGGTATGGTCATTATGAATTTCTAGTCATGCCTTTTGGGCTAACGAACGCACCTGCCGTGTTCATGGACTTAATGAATCGAGTGTGAAAACCTTACCTTGACATGTTCGTGATAGTGTTTATAGATGACATATTAATTTATTCCCGAACCGAAGAAGAGCACGAGCAACACCTTCGATTGATTTTAGAATTGTTGAGAAAGGAGAAGTTGTATGCAAAGTTTTCAAAGTGTGATTTTTGGCTAAGAGAAGTACACTTTTTAGGCCATGTCGTCAACGAGAAGGGAATTCATGTTGACCCTTCAAAAGTAGAGGCCATTAAAAACTGGGAAGTGCCGAAGACGCCGACGGAAATACGACAATTTTTAGGTCTGGCAGGCTACTATCGACGGTTTATTGAAAATTTCTCAAAGATAGCACAACCCCTTACTGCGCTCACACAGAAAGATAAGTCGTTTAATTGGGGAGATAAACAAGAAAAGGCATTCCAGTTGCTAAAACAGAAACTTTGCAGTGCACCTATTCTAGCCTTACCAGAAGGGATGGATGACTTCGTAGTTTATTGCGATGCTTCGCATCAAGGACTTGGTTGTGTCCTTATGCAAAGAAATCAAGTCATCGCGTATGCGTCACGACAACTCAAAGTGCACGAGAAAAATTACACCACTCACGATTTGGAATTGGGCGCGGTGGTGTTTGCACTTAAGATATGGCGTCATTACTTATACGGCACCCATTGCACAATCTACACCGATCATAAAAGCCTACAACATATATTTGATCAAAAAGAATTAAACATGAGGCAACGACGGTGGGTTGAATTATTGAATGATTATGATTGTGTAATCAAGTACCACCCTGGAAAGGCGAACGTTGTAGCAGACGCTTTAAGCAGGAAAGAAAGGGTGAAGACATCACGTGTTAAAGTCTTAGGGCTAACTATAAGTACGAACCTCACCACCCTTATCCACGAAGCCCAACGAGAAGCTTTGAAGCCTAATAATATCAAAGACGAGGGTCTCCGTGGTATGGTTGACAACTTAGAATCCAAAGAAGACGGTACCCTGTACTTTGTCAACCGAATATGGGTTCCTCTCAAGGGAGGATTACGTGAAAGAATACTTGATGAAGCCCACAAGACGAAGTATTCCGTGCACCCCGGTGCAGATAAAATGTATAAAGATGTAAAGGGATACTATTGGTGGCCTAATCTTAAGGGTGATATAGCAAATTATGTGGGAAAATGTTTAACTTGCGCAAAAGTCAAGGCGGAATATCAGAAACCATCCGGATTATTACAACAGCCCGGGATTCCCATGTGGAAATGGGAACAAATCTCGATGGATTTCATTACGAAGTTACCTAGGACTCCAGGTGGTTATGACACCATATGGGTGATAGTCGACCGGCTAACCAAATCCGCGCATTTCTTAGCTATCAAAGAAACGGATAAGATGGAGCGGTTAGCTAGACTATATATAAAAGAGATCGTGTCAAGACATGGAGTCCCAGTCTCGATTATTTCCGACCGCGACAGTCGATTTACGCCTCATTTTTGGAAGTCGTTACAAAAAGCTTTGGGCACGCGATTAGATATGAGTACCGCCTACCATCCCCAGACTGACGGCCAAAGCGAGCGAACTATACAAACATTGGAGGATATGCTAAGAGCGTGTGCAATTGATTTTGGTGGTAGCTGGGATGTTCACCTTCCTTTGGTGGAATTTTCATATAATAATAGCTACCACACGAGCATAAAGGCTGCACCGTTCGAAGCTTTGTATGGTCGTAAGTGTAGGTCGCCCTTGTGCTGGGCGGAAATAGGCGATAGACAAATGACGGGTCCCGAACTAATTCAAGAAACTACTGACAAGATATTTCAAATAAAAGAACGACTGAAAACGGCCCGCGATCGACAGAAAAGTTATGCGGATGTGAGACGCAAGCCTTTGGAATTCCAAGTGGGAGATAAAGTTCTTTTAAAGGTCTCGCCATGGAAAGGAGTTCCGAGGTTTGGAAAGCGGGGCAAGCTCAGCCCAAGATATACCGGACCATTTGAGATCCTGGAAAGGATAGGTCCCGTGGCCTATAAGTTGAAGCTACCTGAAGAACTTAACGGGGTACATGACACATTCCATGTGTCGAACCTTAAAGAGTGTCTATCCGATGAATCTTTAATCGTACCCCTAGACGAAGTACATATTGACGAACAATTACATTTTTTTGAAGAACCGATAGCCGTTACCGACTGGAAAGAACAAAAACTACGAAGAAGTCGGATTAAGTTAGTGAAGGTGCACTGGAAATCTAAAAGAGGACCCGAGTTTACCTGGGAAAGAGAAGATCAAATTCGAAAGAAGTACCCACACCTTTTCCCGGACCCAACTATAACGGATAACTAACAACAAATTTCGGGACGAAATTCTTCCAATAGGGGGAGAATGTGACACCCGGTAATTTTCCATATTCTTTAATCTTTATAATTGATCAAAATTACGTGTCATTTATATAATTTATATGAGGTATAAACCATAGTATACTTGAAATGTGGACGAGAACAGTCGTTAATGCCTATAGGATTGTATAAAGTGCCGATGAGAACGGCTATATGATGAAGATAGCCTAGTAATAGTTTAGAGGTGACAAATATATCAAGCTAAATATATATCTATGATCCAATATAAGGGGTAATGGTAAGACCATGCCCAGTAATGTCCTAATTCCCTAATTTGGACCAAAACGCCATAAACGTTTAAATAATAGAATATAGTCGCTGAACCGGCCAAATCAATGATACATTATACAGTGAGACGACCAAGATATGAAACTATGAAGGAATTAAAGGTATACTAGTCAAAATAATATGAAGTTAATAATTTAAACAATCCATGAAAGATTACAATATGGAGCACTATTTAACCGAATATAACTCCAGGCTAAATTTAAATATACATCATACCGGGAACCGAAATAAATACCGGGTTCCATACCATCTATAATACTTTATAGGTGACCAAATAAATTAAGAGAAGCTCATAATACCCATGTCCAATATAAATTCCATAACTTGTTTACTCGATGATCAACTCGTCCTAACGACTATCCACTTAAGACCCGAACCAAGATTGAACTTAGCACTACATTTGGACAACCAATATATTTATTAAATGACCATAATACCTTCCCTTTGCAGCCCAAAGCCGAATCCCAACCTCTTCCCATTCAGTTTTAATGTACAAGGAACAAACACCACATTAAATCTTATAAACCATTATCCATGCATCTATATGTATCATGATCATGTATCATCATCATCTTCAACATCATAATTGTGAATGTACTACATGATCAAGCAAAAATCTTCCTAACCATTCCTTATGGCCGCCTCCCCCATTCCCTCAAATAAACAACAATAAACACCATACTTTGATCACTATTGCACTTGATTTGATAAGATTATAATCCCCCAAACCAAGGGATGTGTTCCCTTGGGTTTTCCTATAAATAAGACCAAGTACTTAGATGGAAAACACCACACACAAACTCAAGAAACATAGCTCCAAACCAACCTCTTCTTCTCTCGGCCGAAGGCAGCAGCAGAGCACCACCACAGCCGCCTCTTTGCAACCCGTTTTCTCTATAATGCTGCTCTGAACATCTTGAACCCTATATATCGTTGGAAAGCTAGAAGAAATCCTTAAACCGTGGTAGAAAGCCTTGAACGGATCTCTGCCCGGAAGACTCGGAATCCAAGGAAACTCGCAAGGATCACGAACCACCTTTTGAACATCCATTTCCGGCTTCATTTCAGCATTAGACTCTTAACATCGTGGTTAACGTCAAGGAACTTGGATCTCGTCTTAAATCGCTCAAAAACCGACATTCCCAAGGTACTAATGCCATATAATGTTTAGTAGAAAAACATGGACTAAGCCTAAGATACATATACATGATGAGGTGATTAGACATAAACATAAACTTGAAGTGTGTTGAAATGACATATAATTAAGGACAAATCATGTTAAGTAAAAGATATAAAGGATTTAAAGGGTGTTTAAGGAAGGTTAAGGTTAATAGAACACCTAGTTAAGGTAAAAATGATCTTGAGTAGTAAAACCCACTTATAAATAAACAAGATGATATAAATGTAAAGATGGAATTTTGGTTATGTTAAACTTTAAAAAGGGTATAACTAACGTATTAAAAACCGTATCGGGTTTGTCATAAAAGTAAAAATAATAATAGTAATAATAATAGTAATAATAATAATAATGATAAAATATGAGTACTAGTAATAAAGATAAAAGTATAAATAAAAGTGCACATTAAACATAAGGTGCAATCCTTGCATCAAGTCTTGGAAATAAAAATAACGATGATTGTAAGGGTAAAATACAAGGTACACGTATATTCCTATATACGCAAATGAAAATATAAATACCCATGTATAATGTTATAAAAACAAAGGATGTGATAACTATATGTTACGAAGACGAAAATACTAATAATACTTATCGTATACATGAGGAAATGATATATACAATTAATACACATATATTCCTATATATGTGCCATACGTATAAATATAAAATACGGGTTTTTGTGATGGACATTGCGAGTAACTGGAAGGGTGGAGGTGCCGGTAGTCGGGACGTCCTGTCTAGGCTGGTAACTGAATATATCATAGATGGGCCCGTTACCTACCTGGGGACTAACGATGAGAGCTCCAAAACCTATTAGGCTAAAGCATGTCACGAACGTCATGATTACCGACGAATAATTTGTATCGAGCATTCCCTAATGCTCGGAGGATATATATATAAAGAGGATATAACGGAAATACATAACAAGTATAAGACGTTGTCTAACGTCCGTATCGCTAATGTATAAAAAGTATACATATGTACCGTCACCTCATAAGTATGTATCGGGCTAAGTATTAATAGTTATATATTATGTACTGAAGTGCATACGTATACGATATAATACAGGAAACTCACCAAGTATAACGGAACATTATTCCTCATTTAAGGTGAGTCTCACAGCCCCTATTTTCACTATTTTCACTATGTTTTAAACTGTTTTCGGGGCGAGGGACACGTGTTTAAATATGTTTTATCATGGTGTATATCTTGATTTACAATGTGCGTGTACATGAGACATTTGGCGCGCTCATGGTACATAAAGTCCCCGGTATATATTGTAACCATAAACTATAGGCAACTATAGCCGAGGAACTCTACGGGTAATACTACTGGTCTGACCAACCCACTCGTAAGTGGTCGCGCCACTTTATAAGACGGGTGCTTAGTTTTCCGATTTATTTATTCCCTCGTGGACTCGTGGGATGTTATGTGGGGCTTTATGGTGTATATATATAGTCAAGGAATGGTTACGAACTCATGTATTCACGTTACACTGCAAGTCATGGATACTGCATTCATGACGTTATGAGAATTATATTATAAAGCATTTTATCGAGTCACAAAACTTGTGAACTCACTCAGTTTATACTGATTAAATTATTTTACGTGTCTTTCAGGTATTTAGCTACGTGGAGAGGTCACGGTGTCTCACTACGGTTTTATGTTTAACTATGGAAATTTCATGTATGAGGATTTTATATTTTGGAGTTTTCACGGTTATATCTCCCTTCGGCAGGACATAACTGTGAAATCTCAATATGTTATATGTAAACCCTTTTATGGATATTTTTGTAAAACTTATATTATGAATGAAATCCTCATGTATTTTATCATATAGTTGTTTGCTTAACCGCGCTTTCGAAAAACCTTTCATGAGTCGCACACCGGTTGTTTCCGCCTATGGACCGGGTGTGACAGACGTCGCGGTGGTTTCGATGAATGCAGACTAAGTTTACAATCGGCGTTTGTTGCCCTAATCCTGAACAAACCATTCAACTACTCAGAACTTATCTTTGATCATCTGAAAGAGCAAGTTCAGCAAACTCTACCGTCAAAGAAGTTCTTGATGTATCCACGCTTTCTACAATTAATTATTCAAGATCTGATACCGGATTTGGTGATTGATCGATCGTTGATGATCGATGTTTTTGATATGGAACATATGAAAGCTGAAACGGTGCATCGGATGTTGATATATCGAAAGGATTAGCCACAAGACAAAAGGATGATTGGTCATATAATCAATCCAGATTACGTATGTCCTCCTAATGAGCGCTGGATCCATGATGATTCGGATTCCGAGCGTGAAGGGGGAGAAGGTGGGAACAATGATGGTGGGGATGATGATGGTAACAATGATGATGGTGATGATGGAGCTGGTGAGTAAGCTCTGAAAGAACAACAAGATGCAGTCGATGCTGCTCTAGCTGCCACCATAAAAGCTCAGCAAGAACGAAAACGAAAGGGCAAAGCGGTAGCTACTGATGAACCACCGAAGATGCCCCGTGTGTCTTCTGGGGCTGGTGTAATTATTGGTGCACCACCACCTCGTCAATCAACTACTCAAAGCTCGGTGGTGCCGCTAACTACTAGCACTCCAATGCTTACTTTGACCACGACGATGGTGTCGCATGAGACGCTCGGTTTAATTCCTCAAATGGCGTTGACCGAGATACCGAGGCCTCCTGCTGTGCTGTCGACTGTTTCTTCAACAACTTCAATGAGACCTCCTCCTCTGCCTACAACTACTCTTCCTCCACCTCCGCCTAGTGATGTCTCATTCATGAGAATCACTCGGCCTCAAGGACCTGTTCAACCTGTTCTTCCATCTGTATACAACTTGCCACCAGGTCGACAAACGGAAATTCTGCTTAATCTGCTACATTTATATGAAAATCAAATGGCAGCTGACAGACAAACTCAAGAACGACTCATTGAGAATCAACGAAAGATGATGAGTTATATATCTTTCTGTCAAAAGGAGACCAAGGCGTTACGTGCGATTGTTGAGTCTCAGGGGGTGAAATTAAAAGAACAAGATGAGTTAATTTTACAATTAACTTGTAAAGGTGATGCCCTCAAGAAACTCAAAAATGACGATGATGACCCTGACGAGTCTGATGCAGGAGGTGAGCCTAAACAATCGCATGGTTCATCCTCTGGTGCTGGTGTTAGTGGCGCTGATGATTCAAACAAGCAGATAATCGCATTTCAAGATCCAACAGCTGCCAAGCCGATAGAAATGATTGAGGCTAACACGGTGATATTTATTGATGGATTGGGGATGGTTAGAAGTGTAGTGAACAGAGATGAGATACTGATCGGTGAGTTTGTGATTAGATCTTTGACAAGGGATCAGATCTCGATTCTACTTTGGCTAAATGACGATCAGCTGACTGCATTAGAGACTGAGCCTGATGTCGAAGTAATCAATGAGAATGAAATGGAAGATGATCCGTTATTTATGGATACGGATTTTATTTATGAGAACGAGGAGATTGAGATGGAGGATGTGACAGCTGAAGAGTACCCGGACTTGTATCAACACGCAAATGTTGATCAAGGTGCTCCGGTATGTCATGAAGACGTAATTAAAAATACTGAGGATGATTTGGAGAAGATTGTGCAGCGAACGGTTCCTTCACTCAAAGAAGTGACTGATGATGACATTGAAAGATGGTTCAAACGCCAGAAAGTGGGTAAGATCATCAGTGCTTTCCGGTATGTAGATAAAGAAAGAAAGGATACCGCAGCTGCTTGGATTGAGGCAAATCAGATGACTACCTTCAAGACTGTTTCTAAGGTACATGGTGATATTGTCTCCTAGCTCTATGATTCAGATCTTAAGGTATGTATTGTGAAATGGGAAAAAGGTGTCCAATATTACGAGAGGATAATGGATGTTTTAACATTACCGCGTTGGGATGTAATCACCCTCGCGAGACGTCCATTTATCAATCGTGGGGGTAACCGAACTGCTGAGTGGTTTCATCAACACTTACTGTTCGAGGTCAATCATGGTTTCAAGTTCTTCAAGCCCCAGGTCCCAAGACGTAAACGTACTGATGAGAATGATCCAAGGACCGGCTGGAAGAAACTTGTTTTGAAAGTGAAGCCACCAAAGACAATGAAAAGAGTTTCTGTGAAGACAATGCCTCAAGATATTTATCTGTCTTTCAACCGTTGGTACTATAACAATCGTACTGGCGAGGGCGTTATTGTTCATGGTCGAGGACTACAGACTGAGCTCATTAAGATAATCGATCCAATGTGGTTGGTTAATTTATCAGAGACAGACAATGACGTGCTACACAGGAAGCAGATTTTGTTTGAACGCCAAGAAGATTACGACCTGGCTATGCAATTCCAACGTGTCGTTCGTGTATGCCATGAACATGGGATTCATAGTTGCAGAGATTAGCAGACAAAGCATTTCAAATAAGTTAAAGACAAAGAGCTTAAGACGAGGGGGTGTCTGTTAGTTCACGGTTTTGCGTCTCGAGTCTTTGTAATTATCATTAATGTTTATTTGATATTTAAATGTAATATTTAATGTTTATTTGTCTAATTCGTTAAAGTTTAAGTCTAGTTCGCTAGGAATGTTAGCGAACTAAGACTAGTTCGTTAAGGTTATGTCTAGTTCGCTAGGAATGTTAGCGAACTAGGACATTATAATGTATTCCCTCCTGATTCGTTAGGGGATGTTAACGAATCAGGGGGCGGTTCGTTAAGTTAATCTATTTAACGAAGGGGATGCTGGTTCGCTAGGGGATGTTAGCGAACCAGATCGTCTTCTATAAATAGTGAACCACTGTTCACTTGTAAAGTGTTGAAGTTTGGAGAGAAAATTAATATTATTCAGAAAAGCTTAAGTTTATACTCTCTCTCAAGCTTCACGTTAAACTTATTTAATATATATACATACGTATAACACCGAATCAAGGTAGATTATGAGATAGATCTATAATATAGTAACTGAAAGATCTGAGATCTGTGTTAATCGTTATTGATTGTTGGTTATTGTTCAAGTACGGGATTAAACAGGTTGACAAACGATGTCAAGCGGTTTATAAAAGATGATTCAAGTAAAACACGATAACTTTAAGTGAACTATAAATAATAATGAGAAAATGATTCACTTCAGGTTCAGGTAATGTGATGACCGACTAACCACATATTCATAGAGATTAATTGTGCACTAATTACAAACCTAACAGTTGGGTTGTGAGGACAAACGATACCCTAACTGAATTGTTAACACAACTGAACCTCGGTTTACCCAATTACCAGTTTAATGTATGAAAATCAATTATAAGCAATGACTAACGATTATTGGTTAAACGACATAAGAGCTAACCCTACATGTGATGGACACAACCAGAAAAGTGATGCAAAGTTTGATAATCAAAATCATAAGTTGTTTAGACAATCAATGTTAATGTAAAACAAGATTAAAGACATTCAATCAAGTTCATATTCATTCAAAACATAGAATCTGATCAAAGTTAGTTTACACAAAACCCTAGCCTAAAGTGAATACAATGGTTTAGGCTGACATCGGCATCACGAAGGATTCGCTTATCTGATGAGAGGATGAAAGCATGCGATAAACTGACGAATCGAAGGCTTCAAGATGGTGGAAAACCGTCGTAGGGCTTGTAATCGGTTGCTAGAATGAAGGTTAGGTCGAAATAGGGGCTCAAAACTGATTATATCAAAGTTAGGTTAATTTTTCCGTCTGGATGGATGTTAGCGCGGCGCTAACATCCAGGGGTGAGACCATAGCGCCGCGCTAAAGACTTAATTGTCTGATATTAGAGTATCTCTAAGATCACCCTCAGGACCCCTTAGCGCCGCGCTAAGGGGTATCTGACACATCATCTTTATTTTCTTCTTTTATTTTGCATAGGAAAGCATGCCAATCATCAGGAGTCTTCTACATCTTTGTTCCAAGCCTGTAATTCATCTCAATAAACGTCCTTAACGTCAAGTATCCTAAAACACATAAACACGCTTGAAGTACCAAATTTCACATAATATTTAAACTAAAGGTAAACAAATAATATAATAATATACATGGTTTTTAACGGACCATCAATGATCGATTACACGAAGGTCACACTTGAAACGTTCTTACATATTTATTTTTCTATTTTGAATCGTTATATTTTATTAAAAGGACCCAGGAATTTTTGATGATATATGCACATAAATGTTATATAATAATATCCAAAAAAAAGTCCATAATTTTATTTCATGAAAATCCTTTTTAAAATCGTTAAAACATTACTTCTAATAATATCCAAAAAAAAGTCCATAATTTTATTTCATGAAAATTCTTTTTAAATTCGTTAAAACATTACTTCTAGCAATGTTTCAGTTTTGACATTAAATCTAGCCATCAAAGAAAGAGGCATATCTTATTCAAAACAAACTAAAAAAGTTCAATACCGGATTCTATGATTAACTTCATTGAAATATGGTTCTAAAATTTATATTTACGCATTTTAATTCATTCGTATGAATTCGCAACCAATATTTTATAAATAGTAGGCAGATTCGTACCCTTTGATTTACATGGCTGTTTTGACCTATTTAGGATACGAACTTCTAAAACGTTTCTAAATGAACGTTGTTCAAAACATTCTAATTTAGTATACTGAAAAGTCTTGATTTATAATCACATTGTTTGATATTTTAAATACCTTAAACAAAACAGAACAGTTTCTTGTCCAAAAATGGATTTTGTATTTCATTTTCCTTTATGATCTTTTCCTTGTTTTTATCTTATCATTTATTCATTAGATTTAGTATTCCTTAACCTTAGCCTAAAACACATTTCTAAACTTTGGTTTAGGGCTTCATGGTTAGGATTGATCAAGTCACACCAACATTCAATCCTTTCACTCGCCAATTAATGTGAGTTTCTCACGCCCCATTTTTAACACTTTTACACATTTTGAGGGTAGTATATATATCCTATCAAATCAATTGTTTATTTATTCTTATTTCAAACTACAATTCGAATCATGGACTTGCGTGTTCCTTGTTACTTGCTTAAAATTACGTGCATGGATTTCTTCGATAAGTATGATCATACGCCCCCTTTGCACTCAGGACCGTGTTTCAAGTGGAAAAGGGACCCCCCCCCCCTCCGAGTACGTTGGTTGGTACTAACGGGAAAGGACCTTCATTTATTATTTACACTTGGGACCTTGATTCGAGTGTAAAGAACCCTCACTTGCGCTATTATTTCTCAAGTTTAATGGATATTTATAGTTTTTACGTATTTATAAACTTGTGTAAACTCACCAACTATGCGTTTAGTTGACTTTATTTTATATACATGTTAGAGGTACAATTTATTAGAAGATGAGACTTGGAGAAGACACTATAACTTAGGCTATATTAATAAATGAACATGTTATTAATTGTTCTTGTTTTTCTTGTATTTCTTTATCTTTGAACTTGTTTATTTGATGCTTAAATTAATTAATGATAATATTGTCACTTAATAGTGTAGCATGTGTTTCGAGCAATCTGTACGTCACACTCACGCGTTTCCACTTAAGCGGGGTGTTACATAATCGGATCCTATTTAACATTAATAATAATAATATGATTTCGTCCTAGGGTTCTGTATCTTCCTTCTCTGCCCATTCTGTCACCGACTCTCTATCCCGATTCACACATCAACAACATGTATTGTATATGCTATTGATCAATTCCTCTTTGCAACGGCAAATATTCTTTATCGGATCCTATTTAAAGTGCATAAATATTTTTATTATATCCTAGGGTTTTCTATAACAACCCTAAAAATTTGGGATAGAAAACGTTTTTTATTTATTTTATTTTAAAAAAGAAAACTTATCGTTAGAGGCCGAGTGTGATGTTGGTCGAATAGTCGAGGCGAAGTGTATATTAATGGGCTTGGCCCGAACCGTTGAGATGATAACTAATGGTCTCGACTCAGTGATTATGTAGACCTCGATAGAGATACGGATAGTCAATTACAATACCTTAAGTTATAACATTGGCTTGACCCAATTTCACAAAACAAAATCGGAACTGGGTTAACCCAAACAAGCCCGAACTCGATAACTCGAAAAGTTATAAGAATCATTGCAACAATTATTTAATACTATCGGTTTCCAAAATATATAACTCAAACAAGAAATGTTTCGTATATTACCGCCCGGTCAACGAATCAAACGATACAAAAACCAGCAAACGAGATTTATGACACGGTATATATTATCTAAATCACCTAAACCTATATGTTTACATGGTATTATAATATAAGTAGTTAAATTTTATAAAGATAACAATCAACAAAGATAATATGAGATATTATCAAATCTTCAATTAAACAAAATCAAATCCTCTATCCCAATCACATCAGCAAGCAACCACTTATGTCACCTCCACCCTTTAACAAACAGACCTGCCCCTAATTTACCCTCATGCAACATGGTTTCTTCTACTAATCCTCCTGCACTTTCAGTTCATAATTCTTCACTTACAAGCTCATGCAATGCCTTATCTCTAGAAGAATCGATTTGAAGAAATACGAATCTAATCCCCTTGACGGGTCCTAGATCCAATGAGTCTACAGGTTAGGATACGGATAACAACCAGTACGATACGAGCACAATTCCTTGAAGTCTAGTGACCAGAACCTGCAAAACAGACACCGTGAGCTCGTTACGGGGAGGACAAGAGGGGGGGGGTCTTCTCGTAACCACCATCCGGCATGAGAATAAGTACAGTTCTGACGTAGAGAAAGTACTTGAATATTGAGAGTAGATAGTGGGGAGTGAATGAATACCTTATGAAGATTGAGAGGGTATTTATAGCCGAAAAGTGAGGGAATATGATAGGGCCAGCTGTCCCATTCTAGAAGATGCTTTCGTAACCACCTGGACACGTGTCTTCAAATGATAGGTTGAGCTATACGTTGCATGTGCATGGGCATAACAACCTGGACACGTGTTGATCCATGATAGAACGAATTATTCCCTAGCCATGTGCACGGTTATAACAACCTGGCCAGGTGTCCTTCATTCGTTGGTAGTTCTTCTAGAAGGTAATTGGTTAATTACAGCTGTCATGTTTGGCATTGCCTCCAAGTCACCTTTGCGGGTAGATGTGCTACCATGCGGATGACGCATGAGGATGCCTGGATGGTTCCGCATAAGACATAAGGTTGTTCTTCCTTATACAAGTTATGCGGGTGGTCCATATGTCCCGCGGGTGAATCATAGGAAGCTTCCTATTGACCCGCATGTGACACTTAAGGGTGTTTGGGTCTTTTTGGTACACTACCTCTATACGATTCCTGGCTAAATCCTCCCAAGAAACAATCTGCCTTCAAGTACTCTAAGGAAATCGGGTACCTCGTTATGTTCTAATAGATATCTATTCCACTCTTTACTAATCCATCTGCTAAATTCTAATGTTGGTACAAAAATCACAGCCCTATATCCTCTCGGATTGCTTCCCGGAAATAAAAGGACCGACCCTGGTTCAACTTGTTCTAGGTACCCATAACCATATGCTCATCATTCTTTTGTTTAAATTTGTATGCTGGAACCTTTGTGTTATGTGACCAGCCCCTACACATGGAAAATCACATTCATGTTCAGGCCCCAAAACGATGACCAGCTACAAACAGATTTACAGCATTAACAACTTAACCAGATAATTAAACTTTATAAGCATAAAATCCTAACCGCAAAACTCTGTTTTAAAACCAAACAAACGGGATATGAACAAAACCTTTTAACCTTGTTAAATTTACCATAATATGTAAAGATTATAACAGGTACTAATACATTTGATAACCAAAACGACTTTTGATAAAAATATAACACAAAGGTGCTAACGGGCCCAAACCGAACCAAAGCCACTGTTTGGGTTCCAAGCACCTAAATATTAGTATAAAACTTTTAACAAGTCTTTACCATATGTTAGACCAGGTCCGAACATGTTTTTTGATGAAAAATGAGTCTTAGATGAATATTGGTGGCCAAGGGTATTTTTGGATGTTAACTTGAACCCAAGTCAAATAAGTTACAGAACAAATATTTAACAACAATACATGAAGGAAACTGATATTAACATGACTATGAACTTAAAATTTCGCAATATGCAGCACTTAAAAACGGAGCCAACTTGTAGGCGTTCATTCGGTAACTTGTTTAAGTGAAAACTAACTTGAAAATCAACCCGACATGAAACCTCATTAACTTCTGCATATTTAACTAAATTTACAGAAGTTAAGTATACATATATCTGAGGCCTTAAACTTGGTAAAGACCATCCCCAAAAATTAATAATAAACCGAATACTAGAAATCAACCGAACCGGCATTTTAGTGACACGTTCGATAAGAAATAAGCCGTGCAACTAAAGTAATAATATGATATCTTTTTTCAGACTTAAATATAATATTTTAATGTTATATAATCTGACCCGGAACCATTTTGCATGAATCTTCATTTTTAAAACCGAACTAAAACCTGAACGGGCCAAAACCGGGCCCGTTAAAGAAACTGCAGCTATGAAAAATCTTTCAAAACCCATGAAATGCCAAGACAACCTATTTTTATGTATTATGGCAGGTCCTAACTTGTTAGATGACAAAAAAAATGAGTTTTTGTTAAAAACATAACGTAAGGGCATTTTCGGAAACGAGTTATTTCTCAAATTTTGAAATTATAAAAATAAGTTTGTAAGACAGAAACTTACAAATTAAAATGTCTCAGCATAAGTTATTAAATGCTTAAGGATAAGTGGATTTAGAACATGGCCCATTTACAAGCTTAAACTCGTTGTTTCGTTTAAAACCGAACGGGCCGACTTTTAAAGACTAAAATGCGTCAAAATATAAAATAGATATTTTTCCATAAAGTTATATTTATAACACTTTATCATAATGGTGTAAAAAATTTTTGGTAGATACAACATTTCTTTTGTCAAGAAAGGTTGTTAAACGCGAGTTACGGTTGAACCGACATAAACCGAACAAGCATTTTGAAAAATACTAATATATGAGGTTTCTATTTTTCTACAGCAAGTATAAGTGATTAAAACCTTAATTTGAGTATTTACTTAATTTACAAAAACTAACCGAGTCTTTAACTTGTTTTTTGCTAAAATGAACGGTAAACGAACGTACGAGGACTAAGACCATACAAACTCAAACTTTCTGAAACATCGGATCTACAAATAACTTATTATTATAAAATATATAGTTCTGGAAAATGATAAGTTTTGATTTCCAGAGTATCCACTTATATAAACTATTCATTCGAAACATATCATTAAAAACCGACAACACCGGTGATAACCGATATTGTTAACTTTTCTAATCCCATGATCTTATATTTCAAAAAAAAAATCATTATGCTACTGACATAAATAAATTGTATAGCTTTGATGGTCATACGGTAACCCAAAAGCCAACCGAAGGTTCGGACTTTCCGAAAATGGAATCTTTATCGAAACCCAACAACTGAATTGAGTTAATTAAAACTCTTAGTAGTTGAACTATAATACCTAACACACAACACTAATTTTATAAAATTATTTAAGTGTAACTTTCCATAAAAGGAAACTTTATTCACCGGGAACCCAACACATTGACCAGCACTTAGAACTGACTAGTACACAACCATACATTTTACATTATTGTCCAATAACTTATTGTTGATTAATATATTTACTAGGCGTACCTGGTGGTTCTTAGTGTAGTCGCAAGCTCATAGATTGTCTTCATTTACACGTATTGCATACAGACTTAGGTGAGTTTTGTGCTGCCCTCTTTACTTAAACTTTTGGGCTGGATACATGCTGGTTTTACTTATGGTGTGATGTTTATCAAGACTTATTTTCTGCCATGTTTTTATCCCGCTTTAAATCACACAATCATTAACTCAGGGAGTGAGCCTATGGCTCGTATGGGTAGTATGATTTGGGAGAACCCCACGCACAGTGTCCTCAAGGTTGGGTAATCCACACTGAGGTCCGTGGACCGTTGCGGAATATGACCTTACGTTTGGATTATTGCTTGGCAGACTAATAATCAGGGACGGGTGCCATTCGGTTGTAATTCGAGGGGAGGCTTATGATCGAATTCAGGATTGGTTGTGAACTTGATTGATGTGCACCATGCATTATACTTACATACACGCAAACTTGCAAGCTTTTATAAATGAACTGTTTTATGTGTATGTGAGCTAAAACTCACGAACTCATCAACTTTTTAGTTGACACTTTTTAGCATGTATTCAGGTACTATGGGGATAGCAATTTGGATTAGCTTGTAATGAGAATGCTTAAGGATATAGGCATATGCCAAACATGAACTATGAAGATTATATGCCAGGAAGATTAGTAGAACCAACCACGGGATTGTAGCAGTGTCAGTGAAGAGGTAGTTGTGCAGTTACACCTTGTCATAAATACTTAGTGTAAACGTTGTAACTTATTTTTATCAATAATATTCCGCTGCTTACACTTGGTACCAATTTGTCCTTGAAACTCCCAGGCCCCCTATTGGCAGGGTATGACATTTTCTCTACTCGTCCTCACTACCACGACACAAGCATCAACAACAGGTAATGTATATGTGATTGATTGGTATGTTACAAGTACTAACTATATTTGATTCTAGTGTTTGTAGTGATGGATTTTTAAAATCATTTCCTGATATTAAATTCGAATAATTATAGGGGTTCGACATGCTAGATATTGATTAATCAGGTGGCAATCTATAACACCCCAACCGGGAGAAGGCTGACATGTTACTATTACAAATATTATAAACCAAACACAATCCATTTAAAAGAAATCAAGAGGAATCAAAGTTAGCTAACGAGTTAAAACAATGATTGATCGTTGTTGTCACTAGAAGGAGATTGATCACTACTACTTTCCCTTGACCTTTTACGGTTATTTTCAGACATCCTCTAAGAATGTTTTATCATTATCCAAGTTTTTAACCGCATCCACGATCTCCTTTATGTCATTGAAACGCGGGTTTAGGATGAACTTCCTATCACGGTCACATATGGCCCACTTGAAATGATTGGTTTGTTGCCCTTGAGTACCTACAGTTGGGCCTAGAAAACTACCCAGACGACATAAACAGTTCTTAAATTCTACAATAGGCTCATCTTCTCCTTAGATGATAGAAGAATATTCCCTCAAATAATCACTGCGGTCAGCATCAGTAAAATGTTGCTGATAAAACAGGGTGTGTAAATCATTCAAAGCAAGTGTGACAACATAATTGCCTCCTCCACGGGCATCTTTAAGTGTCTTCCACCATCGATGAGCATCGTCCTCCAATTTGTAAGTAGGTAGTCGAACCTTAAACACATCTTCAACACCCAACACCACAAACAGTTTCTCGATATGCGTGATCTAGTTTTCGGCTTCATCTGTTGTAATTTGGTTTTTGCTTTTGAAAATGCTCAGGCCAGACATGAATACCAACATGAGGATTGTTGCCTCGAAGGTTATTACCACCGGGATTTTTGCCTCCGCGATTATTTTGTTGCAACTGTTGTATTAGATTAGGGACTAACGCAGCAATAGCCGCATGACGGCGTTAGTGACAAGGGTCGCAAGTGGAGGGTCCTTTCCAGCATCATTTTTTTTTCGCGGTTCAAACGTCTTCTAGGAGGCATATGAAATTAAGATATACGTATGAGCTGAAAGATAAAGATTCTCTAAATACGTGGAAGATGAAAAGAGAAATCCTAACCCGACGTCTACCCATCAACTCACGTTTTTAATTATTATTGTTTAAGTTTTCTACAAGAAAGAGCCTTGGCTCTGATACCAAAACTGTAACACCCCAACCCGGAGTAGGCTGACGTGTTAATATTATAGATATCATAAACCAAACACAATCCTCTAAAATACATCAAGAGAAACCAAAGTCAGCCAACGAGTTAAAACAAATCGGAAGAAATCCTAAGTCTCATTTCTTAAAAGATGAAACAAAAGAAAATATAATAAAAATATTTATTCTTGAACTTCATTTTACTCTCATCATTGATAACCCTGATTTCCTGGATTACCTATGAACAAATAAGAAAAACACAGACAAAGAAAACACGGTTGAACAAAAAATTGCTCAGTAACATATAGAACAACAGTACATGTAAAGACGGACATGCATAAAGCAAGAATACATAATGAACTGAAACTGAACTAAGTTGACACCAAAAACGGATTCGAATATAAACTCGGAACCAACACCAAACCAAAAATAGTTGCTTACCATAATCTGATACATGATCATAACATAATTAGAGGTACATATATAAACATATTAAAACATATCATAACTATAACAGAAGCATATAAATATACTAACAACACGACTATGATGTGATAACAATAAACTAGGTCGTGTAAATAGAGGCACCCGGATCCAGAAACAGAGGGGTACACAGTTAGCTAATCTGTTCACCAATGAGATGGTACGTGTGGCGTACACACATTGTTCCATCCCCCAGAAACCAGAAGTCAGAAATAGAACTAGGATCGATCCATACGCCCCTAAGTGGCCCTAATACTACACAAGTACTAGTTAGAGATACCGTTAACTTTAATTACGCACTGTCACGACAAGTGTCATGCCGTTGACGCCACAACTGTCACTCCTCAACCTATGGCGGAATTTCGGGACAAGTCAGAAAATTCTCGGGTTACATAGTACTAAAGATAAAAGCATACAATTAAACATTTTCAAACCTGAACATGCAATAAAGAATACAAAATATATAATTTATTGCATGCTACAAAATGATATTATATAAAATAACTGAACTCAAAATGTAAATGACGCATAACGAATATCTGTACTGCAAAGTAACGAAATAGATTCAATAATATGAGGAAACGAGAACGGAAACCGTACTACAGTAACAACTCGTATTTTTCCGTTTAATATTTTGTATCAATTACCCAATCCGTTTCGATGTTCGGGAAATTTTATCAATAAAATATCGCGTTTATCGAGTTTTTATTATTTATTTATTATATTTATTTAATATATATAAATAAACTTTCATTTATATGCAGGTTTAACCCTCAATTATACTTTAACCTCACTTTGTATCCTAACCCGTTTACCTGTAAACCAAACCCGTATCCATGACCCATTTCGCAAACCCGTACCCAATTAGCTATCTTGAACCACAATTTTCGTCATAAACATGCAAATTGAATCGTGCATATTGTTATACATGCCATATTCGACCTTACCGACGTAATGAATTAGGAAACACTGATATTATTGATACGTATTGTCGCATATAGCAAGTCGTCCTTAAGCTAATTGGTATAATACTATAGAAATGATCAAAACTCAATTTCTTGCGTCTGCACAATAACTAACATGTCGCAATCAATAACCCTATAAAGAATTTTATTATCGTAACTTCTGAATATCAGTTCTTAATTGCGTTTCTGGCCGACTTTAACTTGATCAAATTAGCTATCAATTGAACATTGTAAGAGGTAATTATATATGTTTCAGATCCTCTTTGTTCCAATTTCATTAACCCTATAGTTAATCGGTCAAACGTTGTACGATTTGGCCGATTATGATTCTAGGGTTTGTATTTTGATCTGGGTTGTTTGGTTTGCATGTTATAATAAATATATTTGGCGCTAAAACCTACTGATACCCTAGCCCAGATGGCTAGGGTGTGTGTGTTTAAGACTCTGCTTGGCTGGGGGCGCGGGTTCGAGCCACCCCCAGCCCATTTTTGTTCTATTTTTGGTAATAATCCATATAAACTAATATATTGATACATCTCATCATTTAAATTATATTATTAATTTTATAACTATAATAATCAATTGATATTTTATTAAAATCGATGTATTAACTAGTCGTTTTTACGAATCCTTATTAAAACCTATGTGTATGTACATATTTATATGTATATATAGGTGAATATACATTAGGTATTAAAAACGGTTAAAGGTTTAACTAATAAAGATTTGAAAAAGGGTTTTAATATAAAATACATAATTAAAATATATAGATATATCTTATTATTTTACAGGTTAAAATAATTATTGGTCAAATAATTATATAAACAAACATTTATATATTAATTATTATAACTATAATACTCTTAAATGAAAGGTTTTATTTTGTTATATATTATTTTAATAACTTCTATAAGATAAACTTTAAACAAATTATTTTAAACTCTCAAATAAACGTTCGTATCTCAATATCTTTTAACCCATTGATTAATCGGTAGTTATTTATGTGTAATTATCTTACATAGGATTTGTCCGTTGATATTCTCGACGAAGTGTTTATTTTACCGTTCTTACCATATTCATTCATCTTGCTTATAAGGTGAGTAATCACTCCCCTTCTTTTTACTTGTTTTCCAAACATTTAGGACATATGTGTACTTACAATATTTACATACTATTAGTATTCACATTAGCAATTGTTAACCTTGTGTGTTATCAATTACGTGCTTAACTTGTTACTTGTTAATGTGTTTATTTGAACGCATTTGAGGAAGTCCATCATATTCACATATTAGTATGATCATACGACTGTCGTAGTAGCCGGTGTCCGATCGCATGACAATGGTTTCACCGACAACTCAATTATGGTAACCAACGCCCGATTCGTATGGCAACGGTTTAGCCCGCTCATCATTATTTTCTTACAATATTACATGCTTTGGCTTGATTGTATAACTCACAAGGACAGTTTGCTCATTTTTATTATATTGAACTAACTGGTGTTTTACTCACTCAACCTAGTGTTGACAAAATATATCTATTTTATACGCATAAGCAGGTTTTAGATTTAATTGATTGCAAGATTTGAAAGAGATTTAAATGATGCCTTAAGTTAAAAGAATATTATCAAGACACAAATTTATCAAGATTTAAATTTGAACTTATTTGTTTTTGTTTTAATGATTTGAATTTTGTCATTTAAATTTGTTTGGATTAATTGAATATTTAATTAAATTTAATAGATACCGTCATTTTCAAATTATTGCATGATAGTACCTTGAGAGATGTGAACAATCAGTACGCGCACCACCGGCATTTCTGTCTTAGGTTGGGGTGTGGCAACTACGAAGTATCGAAATATAATCAATACTATGAGTGAAAGAACCAAAACTGTACCTTAATTATTAAGCAAAAGTAATAAGTTGGCTCGTCTTCAACAACTATAAGAACCTACGATTTATTGACACCAACTTTAAATTACTAAATCGTGTTACTCGATTGCACTTGAGGGTTTCATTGATTTATCCGACGACGGATTCATAACGTTTGTTATAACATATACATTAATGAAAAACCAATACTTTGATTTATTATTTAATAAACTATGAGAGGAATAAACTTCGTATTCTAGCATTATAATAATTTCAGTATCACACTAACTTTACATAAATTCTTCATTCATGGTGTGACTCACGAAAATATAAACTAAATGATACAAAAAGCTTTAAAAATTTCCTGAGTTCATAAATATACTTATAGTTGTTTAAACCTTTTACTAGTTAGATAAAATCTAGACTTGGTTGTATATATAAATGAGTTTGAATGAATCAAAACAAAATATGCTTAATTTATTTTATTTATTTATTCTTATTTATACTCACATATGTTCTTCCAAAACAAAACTTTTTATATGTAACATCTGTTAATCGCTGGCATGAATCGAACTCACAGAAGCATATTTACGGAACGCGAAGTAGTCGAAGGTCGGAAGTTCTTACCTAAATAGCTCCACAAAACGGAACGAGTTGGAGACATACGAAAAAGTCGGACTTCGTGGTGTGTGCTCGATAGTTGAACATAACTGGACCAGATGAGAGATAGCAGCAGTGGTGGTTAACTACGGTGGCGACAACAAGCGGCAAAGAGGGCGGCGGAGATCGCCGTTTTCCGGCGACAAGTTTCAGGGAGGTGGTAATGCGGTAATGGATGAACACGATGTAGGGTTTGTGATAAAAGAATATATAATTAAAGGAATCGTACACCTCAAGTTACGCTTCAATCTTTTGTTAATAGGATTGGATTTAGAAATTCAAATTAAAGAAGTTTTTCTGAAAAATCGTTGCGGAAGATGCAAGTTTTGATATTTGTCGAAATTGGTCCTCCTACTTTGTTTCATAATTAATTTAATATTTAGAAAACAAACCTTTTTGTTTAGTATTTAATTTAACTAACCCCTAAACTCACTTTTATCATTATCTAAAATGTTTGACTATTTTTTTTTATTAACGTACCATCTTCTTAATGAGATATTAACACATCTAATAATTGACCCCAAATATTGAACAATTATTACTTTATTATTTTATTGTTTCGAATTTTCGTATTTCGTATATTACATAGTCATTATCAATCACCAGAAAGCTGATAAATGGATCTTCAAGTTGAACAAGAAATCAAGTATGTTGGTATCAGGGGCGGATCCAAGGCGTCACTACGGTAGGCCGGTTCCCACCGTCCAACTACCGGAGTGTCGCATTTAAGTTTACGTATTAGTATATTATAACTCAACAATAAGTCCATGCCTATCGTCCAACTGCGAGTGTTGCCCACCGTCGGTTACCGTCATCCGCCAATTTACATGGAGGTCTTGGCATACGGAGGTCCGGAAGGTTTGTTGAACCTCCCGCAACCAAAACTTTCATTGATATGGGTTTCTATAAAAGTTTTTTTCTAGGACTTGACCCCTCGAATTACTATATTCTAGAGATGTTGTGTAGAATAATGAAACAAAATAAATTGGTTATTTTTCCGGCAAAGAAGGATGTCGGTGGATAAAAGCTATAGTGGCAGACTTGTGTATGCGTGAAAAGACGATGGAAGATGAAAGAGAGAATTTATTTAAAAAAAGAGTAAAAGCCTCGTTGTTAAAGTCCAGCAAGCAAATGACCGACAATATTTTTTTTAAATGCCAATAACATTAAAAACCAAAGGGTCATTACAAGAAGCAAACACCAAAGACATACAAGGAATGTAAATAAAAGGCAAACAAACAATTGCAATCGGAAATTAACAAAATTAAACTTGCACCACTTCTCCCACTCAAGGGTGATACTTTTGCTTCTATACTTCACCCATAAATATGAAGTCGTTTTTATATCGTTCACCACTTTAGATACCGAAAATGGGACATTAAAAAAATGAGATCATTCCTTGATCTCCAAATCATCCAACACGTAACCGCCGAGATGGATTGCGCTGCCATGCACTCCGCTTTATTTAGTTTTGCTTTCTCGGGATTCAAGCAACTCCTTTACTAAATACAAGTTAGCCAAGTTTGGTAGCTTAACCCAATTATATATAATCGACCAAACCCATTTAGACACCCTACAGTGAATATAGAGATGCTCGGATGATTCCGCAACTAATCCACAAAAGCTACAATTCCGATCTCCGAAAAACAACTCCCCTATGTGGCAATGTCGTTTTCGTTGCAATGCGATCCATTATTAGTTTCCAAATAAAGCAATTGATTTTAATAGGAACCCATTTCAACCAAAAACAAGACCCAACAACCCGGTGGTCCATATTATCTATTTCCCACCTCAACGTTTTAACCGAAAACGGAGATAACTCACCATCAACACCATACCATAACCATAAATCTGGAACATGAGTAAACGAAATTTTGGATATCAAATTAAGGCACCTGCACAATTATTCTCTATGCTGAGTCAAGGTTGGTTCCCTCCGCTACCGCCAGATCCATTGAAATTTATTATTGGTCTAAACATAAAACTCTACAAGCTTCACATCTTTTCTGCATTCTAATAAAAATAAAGAAGGGAACAACTCTTTTAAAGGTTGAGCACAAGCACAACAATCAAGCCAAAAAAAGGTTTTTATCACCAATACCAATATTCACTTTTAATCTTTCCAATACTTTTAGATTGCCAAACTCCTTCTCTTGATCCATCCGATCTATACATCTCCATGTGCCCCCAATGGAGTTTTTAATCGATAACGACTCCCATTTATATGATACCGACAATATTGATTGGAGTATTCAAATATATTTTATTTTATTTCCATACGTATATATTTTATTTTGTTGACATATATAAATTATATAGTATTTGTATATAGGTTAGATAACCGTTTAAATTAAAAAAAAAATTCTTTTTGGAAAGATAATTTGTAACCCTCTGATTATTATTAACTACTCGCGAAACATATATAAACGAATCATTTGATTTTAAAGTTTCTGGTTTTGTTACTAAAGGTTAATAATAAGAGTGGTACTTGGTGATAGTGTAAAATAATGAAAGAGGTGGATCCAAAACGCAAAGGGTGGTTGTAAAAAGACCAATTTACCATCTCAAGTGTCCCGAAAGTTCATTTCGCTCTGGGCCTCTGAATCAGGTCGGTAATGCTCTCTTTGACCCGACCCATTTTTTACCCAATCGACTTTTGTGCCCCACGTAACGAAAATTCCTGGATCCGTCCCTGATTAGTATTCTGTTAAAACTAAAACTCACGGTTATTTTATCAACTAGCTGGATTAATGGCTGCAAATTTATAAATTCTTTAAATTCTAATGCTATGATTCTATTGAAAAGAATTCAACATATTAACATGGTTGCATCTGTAATTTTGTCTCTTAAAAAAAGTGGGTATATTGAATTGCATCCCATCTACTTTAGATCATAAAGGTTAAATAATTAGCACCCACAAACTAAATATTCAATGATAATTATTAATTAAAGTATATTGATAGTGTATGATAAATCCAGAAAAGTAACAGAAACGAACATGTGCAGTAGATTCACACACCTTTGTACACAACTTTTGGTTTAACACTTAACAATACGTGAGAAACATTTGTATGATAACTTTATGTTCTATTTTATGTTTATATCTTAATATGTTTTCCATAAAATATTCAAGATATTAATTTTATCAACCATTTATATCTAATGGAGTTTAGTTGGTGTCTTTTGTATACGGGCCTGTTGTTAACATTATACCTATAAACAAATCATGCTTTCTATTATTAAAGAATTATTGTGTGCTTCTACATAATTCAAGTACTGAGAGCCCTCTGAACATTATAAACCAGAAGCACATGATGATTACCTTTGCATGTCAGGTCTGTTTTGCGGTAAGGTAAGGTACTAAGGTTTGTTTTGCACGCCAGTTTTGTTCTTAAAATACAAGCAGTTAGGATTAAATATCTAATTTTGTCGATACACAGGAATTTATTTAATCTTAACAAAATTTTAAGATTTCTTCTATTTTCTAAATATGTCCGAAAATGGCAATGTATATCATCTCTTTCAAATAAACCGTTTTGACTCGTATTGGTTTTATCATAGTTAGATTTTTATGTATAGGTAAATGAGTAAAATTAGTTTGGGTTAAAACAAGGTATGATTGAAATGAGTTTGGTTCGAAACGGGCTGTTTTAAAAGAGTACCAAATTGGTTTCGGGTCGAAAAAAGAGTGGGTCTCAAACGTTAAGTATATAAAAGTCAGATCAATTATTAATGTATTTTTAGTTTTAATGTTAGTTTTCAACGCCGGGCCGGGTTCATATTTTGTTAAAAACAAGCTTAAGTCAATGAGTATTTAAGTAAAATGAGTTCGGGTAAAAATATGGGTCAAAAGGGTTATAATCAGATGAGTTCGGATTGAAACAATTTTATTTTAAATATAGTAACAAGTTTTAAATTATAGTATTTCTTAACATAAAAGTCATCACTTATTCATGTATTTTTAGTTTAAATGCTAGTTTACAATGACAGGTAGAGTTCATTTTTTTTTTCAAAACAAGCTCATGCCAATGGGTTCTCTTTTAGTAAACTGAGTTTGGGTTAAAGAATGGGTCAACGGGTTATGATCAGTTGAGTTCGAATTGAAACAAGTTGTTTTAAATTATAGTATTTTTTTAACATAAAAGTCAAATTCATTATTCATGAATTTTTAGTTTTTATGTATGTTTATATGGGCCGGACGTGTTCATATTTAGTTCAAAACAAGCTAATGTCAACGAATTGTTTTGAGTAAAATGAGTTTGGGTTAAAACGATAATTTAACAAAATTTATTCGAGTATTTAATCCCGGTTTATATCAACACAAAGGATTAGTGTTTAATGATATTTACTTAATACCTTTGTTGTGCAATGAAAAACTAGTTTTTTGAGGATTATAGCATTCACATTCAATCCACCATATTATATGAGTGGAGTTTTTATAATGTAGGGGAATGGTTTAGGGTGTTGCGAGTGAATGAGAGAAGAATGCAGTAATTTTTCTGTATGTTTGAAAAGTTATTATTCACACCATACAATTTTTTAATATATTTTGAAATTTGTGAGTGGAGGAAAATGAAATGATATTGATAAAGATATATAAAAAAGTATTATTTAATTAAAATAAGAGAGAAAATGTAATGATTTTTAGTATAATTTTAAATTTAGAGATAGAGGATTGAATGTGAATGCTCTTAGATAACCAAATTTTTGGCGCACATGATGTTGTTTGACAAGAACATCTTGTTAGCATGGTGATAGACCGAGTCTCATTAAATAAAAACATCTTATATGTATATGATACAAGAGTGTGTACAAATGTTGTTTGGGATTAGACATAGTTGTGAATATGATGTATATATTCTATTAAGTTGTTTTGTTTAAGATTTAGATTATTAAGGTAAACATACATTATGTATCTATCTGTAAACTTTAATTGTGTTTTTCTTATTTGAATTATTTCTTTTATTATACGGGTTTTAAAGCTAGTTACTTTTATAATATATTACTGTTGACTTCTTATGTATTAGATGTAATTTTAAATTAAATAAAGACAGAATTACAAATTTTGTCCTTTAAAATAAGACGAATTACGGTTCGTGTCCTTTTCTAAGTTTCCTTGCAGGCGGTGTACTTTAAACTTTTTTTTCTACACATTATGTCCTTTACGCTAACTGGGTTAGAAAAACTCAGTAAAATGCCCTCACGTGAGGCGCATGTGAGGGCATTTTTGTCTTTTCACCTGTACCTGCAACTTCTTCTTCCTCTTTCTTCTTCATTTTTGTTCTTGCATATATTGTTCTGTGTAGATCTTGCTGCATTGATACCACATGCCACACCCCATCGCCGGCCCCCTTTTTCTCACTTCACGGCTCCACCACCGTCGCCCCTTCCAATTCCGGCCACACATCCGAGGATTTCACATAGAAGCTTTAAAATACTTTAAAATAAAACTCCATCCTCTCTCTCTTCCATCACCACCTCCATCTTCTCTACCACCACCATCACCAACCAAATCTCCATCATCAACTGCAGAGTTAGACCGCCGCCACCTCCCTACATAATAAATCAACTCCTCTTTCTTCCCCTTCTCTTTATTTGGCGTTAATTTCCAAACAAATTTCTATGGTTTAGATTCAAGAAAATAAACCCTTTTGGATTCAAGACAACAAATTTCCAAACAAATCACAGTGGTTTTTGTTGTTTGATTTTGTTTTTTTCTGTTAAAGGTTGTGAATTCTGTAGATTTGTCACTAGGGTTCCGCTTAATCGGAACTAGGGTTTGAAATTTGGGGCTTTTTTTCCGGCGAGATTGTATGGCTCCGGGTTGTTAGATGCTGGTAAATTAAATAAAGGGAAGAGTAAATGGTGAGAAGGTAACAAAGTCCACACAAGAAGATTGAAAAAACCCACCAAGACCACTGTCGTCGCCGGTGCGGTCACTGTTCACCTACCCCCAAATCCGCTTCTCCACCGGCCACTGCTAGTAACCATCAGACCCTAGCTGCTTATAAACACATAAATTCAATAAACCAACAACCATTCCATGTACTAGAGGTGATGAACAGTCGGTTCAAAATCTGGACCCCACCGGAAGCTAGGTTGTTAAACTAGTGATTGAGGGTTGGGTTAAGATCTGAATCCTATGATGGTGGTCACAGTCGGTTTTCCGGCCGCCAGTACGGCAGCATCTACGGCGGGGGTGTTTAGGGGGTGTACAGCAGCGGCTACAGTCGGTTTTCCGGCCACCACTCATGGCTATTGATTCCGGTGGTGGTGGTGGTGAGTCCGGCGGGGGTGTTTAGGGTGGATTTTTCTTAGCCTGTGATGGAGAATTGGTTGGTGAGATTGATGATGGTGATTGATGATGGTGTTTGCAGGTACAGGTGAAAAGACAAAAATGCCCTCACATGCGCCTCACGTGAGGGCATTTAACTGAGTTTTTCTAACCCAGTTAGCGTAAAGGACATAACGTGTAGAAAAAAAAAGTTTAAAGTACACCGCCTGCAAGGAAACTTAGAAAATGACACGAACCGTAATTCGTCTTATTTTAAAGGACAAAATTTGTAATTCTGTCTTAAATAAATATTAAAAATATGATGTTACACACCTAAAAATAAAACAGTGCGTAATTTGAGTATCATCCGCTTGATCATTTTCTAGAACCGGAATGTTCTCCGGTTCGACAATGGTACATGTGGAGGCGATTTCGAAATTAAAAAAATGTTACTATGTTGATTTTCGATTGCTTGTTATCATTCTTTTAAAAAGGGATGGACAGGGATGACTTAATTATTTTTAATTGGCTCACCGCATCGTTCAAAAAGGTTTACAAACATCAAAAGTCTAGATTTCTTCATCATTGGGTAACACTTGCCATCACATCCAGTGTCAAGCAAACCTTCAACGGACCTAGCTAGTGTCAAAGATGATCTTAGACCTATAAATTCGGTTTGTAATTGGGTATATATGTAGTTGGGGAACCCCACTTCGGTTATATCCCCAGCTCGGTTGGGATATATGTAATTGTTTCTATTAAGAATGAGATATACATAAATTAGTTCATTAAGGGTAAAATGGTCATTTAATTAGTTAATTTTAACGAAACTGGAAGATATGTAATATATGTTATTTAGGAAGAAGAATATGTAATTAAATGTTTAGCATTGGGAAAATATGTAATAAGAGAAATTAAGGAAGGGATATATGTAAATGTCTCTATTTTAATAATATATTATTGTTGATTTCCTATGTATTTATATGGGAATAAAATTTAAAATTAAATAAAACTTAAAGATAAGGTGTTACACAAAGAAAAATAAAACGTTTCGTGAAAAGTTTAAAATCTTATAACAAATAAAAAAAGCAGTACATAAATAAAAGTAAATTTACAAGCTAAACGAATTTCCAAAGGTAATCATCATTTGACGAATCTCAATTCTCCACATCTTCGTATGGATTAAAATATGGGTTGTATTATAAGTAATTGAGTAGTCATCTGCTTGATCATTTTCCAGAACCAGGGTGTTGTCCGGTTCGAGAACTGGAAGGTTGTTTGGTTCGACAATGGTACATGCTGTGGGGGTGATTTCGAAATTGAAAAAATGTTACTACGTTGATTTTTCAATTGCGTGTCATCATTCTTTTGGAAAGGGATGAATTGGGAATGAATTAATCATTTTTAAACTGGCTCACCGCATCGGCCAGAGAGGTTTGCGGACCTCAAAAGTCCGGATTTCGTCACCATTGGGTAACATTCGCCACCAGCGGCGAAGGTTAGTTAGAGCCGGGGGCGACCTAACCCCCTGTTTTTTTTTATTTGTAGTAGTGTAAGTTTACATGTTTTCGTCCGAATTGTTTTATACGTAACGTAAAAGTAGTCATTTTCAGCCAAAATTTTGAGTCTGGCCCCTTCATTTGTGAAATTTTGTATACATTTTGAGTCCGGCCTCCCCGATGTCTTAGTCAAAGCTTCGCCACTGCCCGCCGCCATGTATAGTGTTGAACAAACCTTCAACAAACCTAGCTACCGTCGAAGATGATCTTAGACTTATAAATTATTGTAAAAAAAAAATTCTTGTAAACCTTTCTCTCACACACTCAATTAAATCGTAAAAAACACAACAATAGTATCTAAAATCAGACTCATTATAATCCATTATTTTTCTTATAAACAAACGGCTCAAAACTGCACACAAATGACTCCTCCATTGCTTGTCATTATTCATCAAAAAAGACAAGACCGAACATGTCTACTAAATTTCAAAGAAGAGTACCGATGACAAAGGTATGATTAATTTAACAATGTCAATTAGATATGTACAGCTCATGGAATCATAGTTTATACCATCACACATACCGAAACGTGGATGGCCTAATTTTTATACTTCCTTTTATATTCTAAATTATTTTATTAACGTGCATGTCTCACTCGTATGACGTCTTCTACAATTGTTTCTTCTTGAAATATGTGGACTAATAATAATTATTAGTAGTATAGGTTATTAATAAACTAATTATTAACTAGTTCAAAAATTAGAGATAAATGTGACATCGATATGCTAATGTGTGTAATTGAGAATTTGAACATTGATAAAATAGAAAATAGGTTTATTACCATCCACACATACCGAAACGTGGATGGCCTTTTGTCTCTGACTCTCTCTGACTCGAATACACGAAAACTGTAAAACTGAATTCACCTATTTTTTTTAAGCCGTAACAGATGGCTTATATAATCACGACAACTTCGCCTGGCATGTTCAGGCGAAGTTGTCACTAACTTCGCTTGTCTAACAAGTTCGCCCATATCAGCGAACTTGTTAGCAACTTCGCTTATACAAAACATAAAATATTACAAACGCAATTACAGACACTAGACACTGAACTACTGACATTATGCACCAACAGACTCCCCCTTGGCAGTAGCTTCATCTCTTTAGCTTCAATCACGTGTCTTGTAATCTTCAACCTTGTATCTTCACGCATGCACTCCTTCTCGAACACAAACCGACACAACTCTTTGATATTTCCTCGCTTCGTCTTTCCAAGCAGGAATATAAAAGATTTTCTTCTCATTGAGCACCTGCAGATCAGCTTGCGATAAGTTTACCAAATGCATCGGATCGTAAACTCTTAGTACCTCTTGCTCATCCTCGTCTTCCATCACCGCCTCAGCTGTCTCACAATCTACAAACCACCACTTTAGGTCTTTAAGCACATCCTTGGGCATAAGCTTCATCGGTACTTCTTTCAAACACCGGATCGGTTTATACTTCATAATCATCCAAGGCTTTCCATCAGCTCTCAAACCTCTATCCTTGTCTTCAACAAGTTTTCCCTTTTGTGGCTTCAACAGCTCAAACTTCTTCTCTTTTATACTCTCTTTCCATACAATTTTCCCAATGACTCTAGCCATATTATCATCACTTCGATTGATTAACCCCAATCTGGCTAAGTCTTTCACTTCACATTCCAGCAGTGTATTCAACGATCTTAACATTCTTTTAAAATACTGAACACCATCATACCTTTTAATCACGAAGAGCCTCAACTGCTCATCATAGATCCAGCATATAATCCCTTTCTTCGCTTCAGCATAGCCTTTAATGTTGTAACTCTTCTTAAACATTGTAGGGACCGCCGGTTTCTTCGTTTTGACGAACCACTGAGCATAGCCTTCCTTCCATCTAGGCTGCTCTTCCCATTCAGACTCATCGCTTCCAATCTGTTCACTCATATCTGCTTTCTCAACATCTGGTATCTCATGCTTCACATTCTCTTCTACTATCTCTCCCTCTTCAATCTCTGTATCCATCACAATCTCTTCACCAATTTTCTCTATCACATCACTTGGTAGTACATCATCATCACCAACCAAAACATCATCCATCTCCTCTACGTCCACTACTACCACATCATCACCACCAGCTGCAGATGTCGACTCCCCCTGAGTTGTGGAAGTTCCAAGAGCTTGATCAGTTCTTGGTAGCTCACCACCTGCATCTTTCGACGCATTGGGATCATCGTCTCTATCATTTCTTCTCTTCGTCCTCAACTCGTTGCCTTTACAGCTCGTCTCCCCCTGAGATGCCAAGAACTCCTTCAGAGCATCTATGATCTTTCCATGTTCTACCAGCAGGGACGACTGCATCTGATTCTCTTCAACTAGGCGTTGAATAGCCTGGGTCTGGATAGGATTCACCCTTGATTGTTCTGCCACGACCCGTTCAAGTGCTGCTATTCGTTCTGAGTCTGATAGGGTTGCATCGAAATCGAACCTCATATGTGATAAATCTTGAGTATACTGAGGAGGGATTTCCGATGTCACCGGGACCTCAGAAGTAGAAATAGACGTAACCGCAGGTGGTATCGTCATTGATAACCCTGTAGTGGTCACAACAGTCGACTCGATAAAGCGTGCCACGACCTCCGATGGAGTAACAGTCGGAGGCGGCAACGAAACGATCACGGGAGCCGAAAGTTGGAAAGTAGTGGATGGGAGGCCAAATGTAGACGAGGTAGCCACCATGGGAACACCCGTAGCGCTTGGCCTTGTAACCTGTAGTGACGAGGGAACCATTGTCATACCGGATAGTGCTGGTGGAGTGAAACGTACCACCCTAGAGCTTTCACCGGCTCCTGATCCTGCACCTATCCGTTCCCTTCTTGACCTTCTTATCAACTGTTGTACCTCTTCCTCAAAGTCTGACTCGTCATCATCATCTGTTCTCTTTCTTTTCCCATGTAGTCTTTCTCGAGTCACCATAATCCTTCTCGCCTCTGCCACTTCATCATCAGAATCTGAGCCAGCCACCGTTGTAGCTGCCCTAGTAACATGCACAGTCGAGGCACGTTCAACAGGGACCTGAACGTTCTCCTCTGGATCCACCCGATCCATATCAAAGAAGCCTTGACCACCAAATTCTGCATCAAGGTCCACGTTCTCCTCCGGTGACACAACAGGAGCAGCAGGTATAGCTTGAGGTGCTCCTGCCTGTTGTGGTGCCGGGTCCCTAAACTCAGCCCCACGAGCAGGCACATACCCCGGGTTGATTAAGTACCCAAAGAGTGGAGTATGGCGAGGACGAAGCTCAGGTTTGCTCCTCGCACTGGAGGATCGACACTGGGCGAAGATCCGTTTATTCACACTCTCAACATATCGGATCGGACGGCGCTGAGGAAGTGTTGGAGCAACATGATCCAAGATCATTTGTAGGAATCTTGGATACATGATGAATCGCTCACGCGCCATCGCTCTTCGTTGACGATCAATCTCATAAAATACCATCTGACTAAAGCTGAATCGCTTGTTGTATGCCAGAGCAGTCATCGCTGACTGCATGGTCGCGCCCATGCCATCAGTGCCCGCCTTTCTCCCTGACATGCAAACGATCATAACATGCATGAGAAAGCGCCACTGGTCAAGCAGAAAACCCTTCCTTCTCTGCGAATCCCCCAAGGGACCTGAATAACCCATCCTCATAAATGCTCCATCGCGGAAAGGAGCTACAAACTCTGTCGGGTCATCCCTTGTCTCGTTTCCAAACTGCAGAGCCGCCCGGATATGTTCAGAAGAGAACTGAACTCTTTGATTGTTTACTGTTGCTCGCATCACCAGGGGTTCGACTCTACAGTCGTATTCCACAGTCTGCCAGAAATCCTCAATGTTGGGTAAGGATATCGGCAGAGTTGTTGTAATGGCGTGGAATATCCTTGAGCGTAAAAGAAATGTGATGATTTCTCGGAAATCATCAACTCCGCTCGCTTCCGGGTCTAATGTTATGTACATGTTGTGACCCGGGAAGAACTGTCTTTGTTGATCACCTCCGTCATCACCGCCTGCACCACCTGCTCCAGCAACAGCAGCCATATCTGCAACAAACAGGTTAAGTTAGATAAACATCAAAGCGAATCACAAGTTCGCCTGTTACCATGAGCGAAGTTGTGATCAATTCTGTATAGGCGAAGTTAAAGGTGAGGCGAAGTTGGGAAACAACTTCGCTTCAACTTGAACTTCGTCTGATAATAGTTAAGTAAAATGATCCAGGCGAAGTTACGGATAACTTCGCCTAATCACAACATCGCCTCATAAACTGTTTCAAAATCAATAATCAGGCGAAGTTAAACCTCAGGCGAAGTTACGGATAACTTCGCCTAAACTGTAACTTCGCCGAATTCGAATCAGCAACAGTTAAGGTTGTTGAACGACGTGTAGATGATGAAATTGGAGATCGAGGACTCCGTAACACATGATTTTATGAAGTTTTAGACGTTCATGCACATTACTATCACGTAATATCAAGTTTGAAAATCGGGTGTTTAGGTTTCAAATAATCGAGGTCACGAAACGGGTCGTATCGACCTGTGATTAACATTAAAGACAATGATTATACGAATATAGAACCCTACACACCTTTAATCGACAATGAAATCGAGAAAGAAACACAGAATGATTGATGATAATAGAATCGATAAGTTCGCCGAGGTTTCTGTGAGTATAAGTTCGCTGGGTTTTGAAATAAATGAACAGTTTGACCTTTAAAGTCCTTTATATAGGGTCACAGATGTATCGGCGAAGTTGTGGATAACTTCGCCTATCAGGCGAAGTTATGCAGAACTTCGCTGAAATTAAAAATTTTTCAAAACAAACCCCATAATTTGAACAATTTGCAACTAAGTTAGAAAACATTCTTTAAAGCGTTAAATGAAACGATCAAGACCAAGTAACCAGGTATAAAATCATACAACTTCAAAAATAAAAAAACTTTTAAACTAAAGGTACACGGGATCAAATTTCAGTCTCGACAGGGACTACTATGTTTTGGAAAAGATCCGAACAGGAATCATACTAATTTCGTGACTGTCACACAGATCCGTGTTCAGCTGTATTATGACATAAAGAAACAGGTTGTAAGCAGGTAATATACTTAAAATGGTTTTCATCGTTTCTGTGATACGAGTTAGGTTCAATTAAGCTCAAAACTTAAGTGGGCAACAACTCAGAGATTATGATGCCTCCTATCTATTCTCAAGGCGTATTTGATTTTCCCCAAGTCACCCCGAATTGACCTCAACCCGTAGTGTCTGATTAAGTAGTAATTACTCTTCGATCTTAGACTCTGTTTCCCGTTCACCTTCTTGTGTCTTGATTGATAATCATTATCATTATGAACTCTAGAAATTATTTTTTTATTTTTTATTTTTTATTAAGACGTATATACACAACTTCAACACGAAAATAACTGCAAGTCCCGAATCTGGATCACTGCAGCGTCTTGACACTCTATCTTCACGGGAATCAGAACACTCACGGGCTCGTGTATGACTGGGTAATCGATTTTCTGCCTATCATTCGGAAAGATATGTATGAAGACATGCACAACTCTTAAGGAGTTTCCACAAAAAATCGAGTAGATTTAGTTAGTATCACTTCTACTTTTACGCACCATAAAAAGCTACCATGACATACAATGACTGTTCTAAAGACTTTTAAGCCTAATAACTTCACTAGTTAAGCACACAGAATCAGTATATCTATCACTTTCCAAGGTTGGATCAATTTTCTTTTAAACATAGTAAAGTAACTTCTTACGAAGTAGTAGACTTGAAAAATAATTTCATCTCCCGAAAAGAAAAATTTAACTTCTATCGCCCCGACCAGATCAAAGTCTTCAGGTTAACGGCTATCCCGAAGATCCAATGGATCAGCTGGACCGACCACATACTAGTATGTGTCCTTCTACCTAAGTATGATCGACTAATTTTCAGCGAAAGAATGAAAACTCATCATAAACCGCCCCGGTCATTTTCAGTCATCTGGTTAATGGCTATCCTCATATTCTACAAGTAGAAATGAGGACCAAACATATCCTAAGACATGTCCTTCAAACTGAGGCAACTGACATAGTTCTAAGCGATAGTGACGGTTTTTTTTTTTTTAATCAAAAACACAAAGCATGGTTACTCGGGATTGATCATCCCATTCAGCTCAACAAGGTTTTGAAATCTAGTTTTGTCAAACGCTTTCGTGAATAAGTCAGCGAAATTATCTAACGTATCAACCTTTTCGAGCTCAATCAGCTTCTTCTCAGCACAATCCCGTATAAAATGATGACGTATGTCAATATGTTTAGTTTTACTGTGCTTCACGGGATTGTTAGTTACTGAGATAGCAGCAGTGTTATCAATGCAAATAGGAGTAAGTGAGAAATTCAGACCATAGTCGCGCAACTGTTGTTGAATCCAAAGAACCTGGGAGCAGCAGTTGGATGCTGCCATGTATTCTGCTTCACAGGTTGAAATTGCGACTGAAGTCTGCTTCTTGCATTGCCACGACACCAATCTGCCACCCAGAAACTGACATCCACCAGTTGTAGATTTCCGACTCTGATTGCACCCTCCATAATCAGAATCTGTGTAAGCGACTTGCTCCAAGTCTCCTCCTCTCGGGTACCACAACCCCAGCTTCGGCTTGCCCTTGAGATACCGCAGTATCCTCTTCGCACCCTTCAAATGAGATTCTTTTGGGTTTGCCTGAAAGCGTGCACAAAGACAAACAGCAAATATTATATCAGGCCTAGAAGCAGTTAAGTACATTAAAGAACCTATAATAGCCCGATATTGGGTTGGGTCCACGTCTGCATCGTTGTCTGAATCAGCACCCAATTTGTGATTGACGCAGACTGGAGTATCATATGGAGTGCTGTCCTCCATCTTGAAGCGTTTGAGAACATCATGGACATACTTCGTCTGATGAATGAACATCCCGTCTTTCTTCTGATCAACCTGCAATCCTAAAAAGAAAGTTAGTTCACCCATAGCACTCATTTCAAATCTCTTCTTCATGACGGCCTCAAACTCCTGACACATGGCGACCTTTGATGCAGCAAAGATAATGTCGTCTACGTAGACTTGCACCAGTAGGAAGTCGCTTCCTTTTCTCTTGAAGAACAACGTGCTATCAATCTTACCTCTTTCAAACTCATTCTCAAGCAAGTAATCGGATAACGTTGAGTACCAGGCACGAGGTGCCTGATGTAGTCCATACAGCGCTTTACTTAGCTTGTACACGTGATCGGGAAAGTCAGGGTCAGGAAAACCCGGAGGTTGCTCAACATACACAACCTCGTCAACTTTACCGTTTAGGAACGCGCTCTTCACATCCAACAGAAAAACTTTCATCTCCTTATGAGCAGCAAATGCCAAAAACAGCCGAATGGCTTCCAATCTTGCCGCAGGAGCAAATACTTCATTGTAATCAATCCCCTCTTGTTGATTAAAGCCTTTAACAACCAGCTTCGCCTTATTCCTGATAACAACCCCTTTCTCATCTCTCTTACATTTGAAGACCCACTTCGTCCCTATCGCATGCACATTTCTTGGTTTTTCAACCAAATTCCATACTTCCATTTTCTTAAACTGAGCTAACTCTTCTTGCATGGCTTCGACCCACGAGCTGTCCTTAAGAGCCATTTGATAGTTCTTTGGTTCAATCTGGCTGATGAAGCAGGTGTACAAGAATTCGTTGATAATGCCCGTGTCTTTAATGCTTGTGTAAACACAGGTGTGCTCATTCAAGCTTTTTCTTGTTTGTACACCGGCGGACAGATCACCTATCACGTTCTCCAAAGGATGATCTTTGTGAATTCTCGTAGTCGGAACCGAACTGACATTTAGATTATCTTCCAAGTTCGAAGATAGCTCATCCATGGTTGATTGATGTTGAGAGTGAAACGGATTGATGAATTCCTCTTCAGTAGAGGCAGCAGGGGTATTGACAGCATTTGACGAGGAAGGCTGACATTCATCATACTATGTGCAGGTTCCCTGGACGGATCACACGAGATATCGCGGTCTACTCAGGTGCGGAATCCCTGCGTAGATCGTTACGAGCTTAAAAAGCAAATCAAACAAACACGATACGATAAACGAACACGTTATATTGATAACCGAACACGTGATACGATATCACTATTACAGACTCACGTTACCGAACAAACTCGTTAACCAAAACTGCTAACAACTGTCAACTCGATTAACCCCTATCAAGCCGTAACATCTAATATAAATACACGACAACTTCGCCTGATATGTTCAGGCGAAGTTGTCTATAACTTCGCTTGTTCAACAAGTTCGCCTAGGCGAACTTGTTAACAACTTCGCTTAAACAAAAACATAAATAACATTACAGACTCGATTACAGACACTAGACTATGAACTACTGACATTTATGCACCAACAGACTCCCCCTTGGCAGTAGCTTCATATCTTGATCTTTAAGCTCTTGTCTTGTAATCCTGTATCTTCACGCATGCACTCCTTCTCTAACACAAACTGACACGACTCTTTGATACTTCCTCGCTTCATCCTTCCAAGCAGGAATATAAAAGATTTTCTTCTCATTAAGCACCTTCAGATCAGCTTGCGATAAGTTTACCAAATGCATCGGATCGTAAACTCTAAGGAGCTCTTGTTCATCCTCGTCTTCCATCACCGCCTCTGCTGTCTCACAATCCACATACCACCACTTTAGGTCTTTAAGCACATCCTTGGGCATTAGCTTCATCGGTACTTCTTTCAGGCACCGGATCGGTTTATACTTCATTACCATCCAAGGTTTTCCATCAGTTCTTAGACCTCTATCCTTGTCCTCAACAAGTTTTCCCTTTTGTGGCTTCAACAGCTCAAATTTCTTCTCTTTTATACTCTCTCTCCAAACAATTTTCTCAATGACTCTAGCCATATTATCGTCACTTCGATTGATTAACCCCAATCTGGCTAAGTCTTTTACTTCACATTCCGGCAGTGTATTCAACGACCTTAACATTCTTTTAAAATACTGAACGTCGTCATACCGTTTGAGCACAAAGAGCTTCAACTGCTCATCATAGATCCAGCAAATAATCCCTTTCTTCGCTTCAGCATAGCCTTTGATATTATAATTCTTCTTGAACATGGTTGGAACAGCAGACTTTTTAGACTTAATAAACCAATGAGCATATCCTTCTTTCCACCTAGGCTGCTCCTCCCACTCTGTCTCATCATTCTCCATCTCAGTACCAATATCGGCTTTCTCAACATCTGGGATCTCGTGTTCAACATTTTCTTCTACTATCTCACCCTCTTCAATCTCATCTTCAATCACAATTTGTGCTCCAATCTTCTCAATCTCCTCAATAGTCAGCACATCATAATCAAACATATCATCATCTTCTAGCATATCATCATTCAATTCTTTCAACGCATCTATCACATCATCATCATCATCTACCATCACCACCTCATCACCACCAACTGCACCCGCAGACTCCCCCTGAGCTGTGGAAGTCCCAAGAGCTTGAGTAGTTCTTGGCAGCTCACCACCTGCAACTTTCGGTGCATTGGGATCATCGTCTCTGTCATTTCTCTTCTTCGTCCTTAACTCGTCGCCTCTACAGCCTGTCTCCCCCTGAGATGCCAAGAACTCCTTCATAGCATCTACAATTCGCCCATGTTCAACCAGGAGGGACGACTGTAATTGATTCTCTGCCACAAGGCGCTGAATAGCTTGGGTCTGGATAAAGTTTATCCTTGATTGCTCTGCCACGACCCGCTCAAGTGCAGCTATTCTCTCCGAGTCTGAGAGGGTTGCATCGAAATCAAACCTCATGTTAGATGTGTCTTGAGTATACTGAGGAGGAATCTCGAATGTAACCGGGACATCAGAAGCAGTTGTGGACGTAACCGCAGGTGGTATCGTGACCGACAACCCTGCAGTTGCAACAACGGTAGACTCTATAAATTGTGCCACCACCTCTGAAGGAGTAAGCGTTGGAGGTGGTAACGACACAATCTCCGGAGTCGTCGTCTGTAGTGTGATGGATGGGATGCCGACAGCTGATGTAGCTACCACAGGAACATCTGCGGCGCTTGTAACCTGTACAGAAGTAGGAACAATCGACATACCTGACAGTGCGGATGGAGCGAAACGTACAACCCTTGAAGTCTCTCCAGCTCCCATACCTGCACCTGTCCTCTCCCGTCTTGAACGTCTAATTAACTTGTGGATATCTTCTTCCTCTTCTTCTGATTCACTATTATCCACCGTCCTCGTTCTCTTCCCTAACGTTCTCTCTCGTCTCACCATCATCCTTCTCGCCTCATCCATAACCTCGTCAAGATCTGAATCAGCCACCGTCGTAGCTGCTCTAGTAACAATCACTTCCCTAACCTGTGCAGCAGAGACCTGCACTTCTTCATGTGGATCAAAACGATCCATGTCGAAGAATCCTTGGCCGCCAAATGCAGCATCAAGGTCAACATCCTCCTCAGCCGATACAACAGGCACAGTAGGTACATCTCGAGTTGCTCCTGCCTGTTGTGGTTGAGGGTCTCTGAACTCGTCCCCCCGAGCTGGCACATACCCCGGGTTTATCAAGTACCCAAAGAGTGGAGTATGCCTTGGACGCAGTTCAGGCTTGCTCCTCGCACTGGATGTACGGCATTGAGCAAAGATACGTTTGCTCACATTCTCCACGTATCTTATCGGGCGTCGTTGTGGCAAATTTGGAGCCACATGGTTCAAGATCATCTGGATGAATCTTGGATACATTATGAACCGCTCACGAGCCATCGCCCTCCTCTGTCTATCGATCTCGTAAAAGACCATCTGACTGAAGCTATAACGTTTGTTATAGGTCAGAGCAGTCATTGCGGACTGCATGGTCGCACCCATACCATCAGTGCCCGCCTTCCTCCCAGACATACACACAATCATGACGTGCTTGAGGAAGCGCCACTGATCGAGCAGGAACCCCTTCCGTCTCTGGGTATCGCCCAAGGGACCAGAATATCCCATTCGTAGGAATGCTCCATCACGAAACGGAGCCACAAACTCTGTAGGGTCATCCCTAGTCTCCTCACCAAATCGCAACGCCACCCGTATTTGTTCAGACGAGAACTGAACTTCTTGGTTGTTGACGGTTGCTCGCATAACCGGGGGCTCAACACGGCAATCGTACTCCACTGTCTGCCAGAAGTCCTCGATATTGGGTAAGGATATCGGCAGTGTCGTCGTGATAGCGTGGAATATCCTCGAGCGAAGGAGGAATGTGATTATCTCGCGATAATCCTCCACACCACTCGCTTCCGGGTCTAAGGTGATGAACATGTTGTGACCCGGGAAGAATTGCCTCTGATTATCTCCTCCGTCATCTCCTCCAGCACCTCCAGCACCGGCAACAGCAGCCATCTCTGCAACAAATGAACCAAGTTAGATAAATATTAAGACATAACACAAGTTCGCTTGTTACCATGAGCGAAGTTGTGATAAAAACTGTATAGGCGAAGTTAAAGTTGGGGCGAAGTTGGGAACAACTTCGCTTCATCTTTAAGTTCGTCTAATAATTTAAAAATTAAAAGGTCCAGGCGAAGTTAATGATAACTTCGCCTCACCACAACATCGCCTCAGGCGAATTTAAGCTTCAGGCGAAGTTGAGCATCAGGCGAAGTTACGGATAACTTCGCCTAAACCTTAAGTTCGCCTGAATATGAATCGGCGACAGTGAGTTTGATTCAAACTCGAAAATCTGGTGTTTCGGCCAATTTTGACGATTTAGGAGACTAAAACACATGGTATTAAGGCAGTCCGGACGAACAGTTTGTTCATGAACACGTAAAACAAGTTTTGAAATCAGGTATAGGTTTCGAACGTCCGAGGTCGTTAACCGGGTGTCGAAACAACCTAGGAATAACAACATCGAACATCGAGTATAAGATATAGAATCCAAGCACACCTTGAATACTAACTGAAATCGAAAAAAGATAAGTGGATGTAAATCGGACAAGTTCGCTGATATTATCGAGAATAAGTTCGCTGAGAATTCAAATAATGAACTGATGACCTTTGAAAATCCTTATATAGGGGCGAAGTTATACAAGCGAAGTTACGGTTAACTTCGCCTAGGCGAAGTTATTCACAAGTTCGCCTGTTTAACAACATCGCCTATATTTACAAAATCAACCCTTATAATTCTAAAACTTCCCTTTAAGAATTAAATGACACGATCAAGTCCAAGTAACCAGTTATAAAATCATAAAACTAACTAAGTACAAGAAACTTTTAAAAATAAAGTATAAGGGATCAAATTTCAGTCTCGATAGGGACTACTACGTTTTAGAAAAGATCCGAACAGGAATCATACTAATTACGTGACTGTCACATACATCCGTGTTTAGCTGTATTATGACATATAGAGACAGGTTGTAAGCAGGTGAATAACTTAAGATGGTTTTCATCGTTTCTGTGATACGTGTTAAGTTCAATTAAGCTCAAAAATTAAGTGTGCAACAACTCAGAGATTATGATGCCTCCTATCTATTCTCAAAGCGTATTTGGCTTTCCCCAAGTCACCCCGAATTGACCTCGACCCATAGTGTCTGATTAAGTTTGTAAGTATTCTTCATCTGGTTCCCGTTCTCCTTCTTACTCTATGATCGAGAATTTTTTTTTTTTTTTTTTTTTTTTTTAAATAACTCACAAATTTACATAGACTTCAGAGTAGTAAATAACCGCAAGTCCCGAATCTGGATCACTGCAGTTTCTTGAAACGCTATCTTCACGGGAATCAGAACACTTACGGGCTCGTGTATGACTGGGTAATCGCTTTTCTGCCTATCATTCGGAAAGATATATATGAAGACATGCAAAACTCGTAAGGAGTTTCCACGTAAAATCAAGTAGTTTTAGTTTGTATCACATCTACTTTTACGCACCATAAAAAGTTACCATGACATACAATGACTGTCCTAAAGCCTTTTAAGCCTAATAACTTCACTAGTTAAGCACACAGAATCAGTATATATATCATTTTCCAAGGTTGGATCAATTTTCTGTTAAACATAGCTAACGATCTTCTTACGAAGTAGTAGACTTGAAAAATAATTTCATTTCCCTTAAGAAAAAATTTAAACATTAATCGCCCCGACCAAAACAAAGTCTTCAGGTAAACGGCTATCCCGAAAATCCAATGGATCAGCTGGACCGACCACATACTAGTATGTGTCCTTCTAACTAATTAATATGATCGACTAATTTTAAGCGAAAGAATGAACACTCATCATAAACCGCCCCGGTCACTTTCAGTCATCTGGTTAATGGCTATCCTCAAAATCTACAAGTAGAGTTGAGGACCAAACATATCCTAAGACATGTCCTTCAAACTGTGGTAACCGACATACTTTTAAGCGATAGTGATTTTTTTTTTTTAAATAACTTGAAAAGCATGGTTACTCGGGATTGATCATCCCATTCAACTCAATAAGGTTTTGAAATCTCGTTTTGTCAAACGCTTTAGTATATAAATCAGCGAAATTATCAAGCGTATCCACCTTTTCAAGCACAATCAGTTTCTTCTCAGCACAATCCCGTATAAAATGATGACGTATGTCAATATGTTTAGTTTTACTGTGCTTCACGGGATTGTTAGTTACTGAGATAGCAGCTGTGTTATCAATGCAAATAGGAGTAAGTGAGAAATTCAGACCATAGTCGCGCAACTGTTGTTGAATCCAAAGAACCTGGGAGCAGCAGTTGGATGCTGCCATGTATTCTGCTTCACAGGTTGAAATTGCGACTGAAGTCTGCTTCTTGCATTTTCACGACACCAATCTGCCACCAAGAAACTGACATCCTCCAGTTGTTGACTTCCGACTCTGATTGCACCCTCCATAATCAGAATCTGTGTAAGCAACTAGCTCCAAGTCTCCTCCTCTCGGGTACCACAACCCCAGCTTCGGTCTGCCCTTGAGATACCGCAAGATCCTCTTCACACCCTTCATGTGAGATTCCTTTGGGTTTGCCTGAAAACGAGCACAAAGACAAACAGCAAACATTATATCAGGCCTAGAAGCAGTTTAGTACATTAAAGAACCTATAATAGCCCGATACTGAGTTGGGTCCACATCTGCATCACCGTCTGACTCAGCACCCAATTTGTGATTGACGCAGATAGGAGTGTCGAATGGAGTGCTGTCCTCCATCTTGAATCGTTTGAGCACATCATGGACATACTTGGTCTGATGAATGAACATCCCATCCTTCTTCTGATCAACCTGCAATCCTAAAAAGAAAGTTAGTTCACCCATAGCACTCATTTCAAACCTTTTCTTCATGACGTCCTCAAATTCCTGACACATGGAGACTTTAGATGCAGCAAAGATAATGTCATCCACGTAGACTTGCACTAGCAGGAAGTCGCTTCCTTCTCTCTTAACGAACAACGTGCTATCAATCTTCCCTCTTTCAAACCCATTTTCAAGCAAGTAATCAGATAAAGTTGAATACCAGGCACGAGGTGCCTGATGTAGTCCATACAATGCCTTGCTTAACTTGTACACGTGATCAGGAAAGTTTGGGTCAGGAAAACCCGGAGGTTGCTCAACATACACTACCTCATCAACTTTCCCATTCAAAAACGCACTCTTCACATCCAACTGAAATACCTTCATCTTCTTATAAGCAGCGAACGCCAAAAACAATCTAATGGCTTCCAACCTTGCCACCGGAGCGAACACTTCATTATAATCAATCCCCTCTTGTTGATTAAAACCTTTAACGACTAGCCTCGCCTTGTTTCTTATGATAATCCCCTTCTCATCTCTCTTGCACTTAAACACCCATTTTGTGCCTATCGCATGCACATTCTTCGGTTTTTCAACCAAATTCCATACTTCCATTTTCTTGAACTGAGCCAACTCTTCTTGCATAGCTTCGACCCACGAGCTGTCCTTGAGAGCCATTTGATAATTCTTCGGCTCAATCTGACTGATAAAGCAGGTGTACAAGCATTCGTTGATTATCCCTGTCTCCTTGATGCTTGTGTAAACACAGGTGTGCTCATTCAAGCTACGTCTTGTTTGTACACCGGAGGACACATCACCAATCACATTCTCCAAAGGGTGATCTTTATGAATCCTTGTGGTCGGAACAGAACCGACATGCAAATTGTCTTCCAAATTAAAAGAGAGCTCGTCAATGGTTGTTTCATGCTGAGAGTGAAATGGATTGAAAAATTCTTCTTCAGTCGAGGCTGTAGGGGTATCGACAGCATTGGATGAGGAAGGTTGACATTTATCGATCAACTGTCTTTGCAATAGATTTTCTTCCTCATCAAGGATCATCTTCGTAGCAACTCTCTCTTCTTCTTCAGCAATATCCAAATATGGTATGTTAAAAGACTTAAAAAGTTTAACATAGTCGAAAAACTCAGCAGGTCCGTTGCTTGGTTTTGGCGGTTGGTAACTTGTGATATCGGTGTTACATACCACCTCAACCTTGCTGGTCGATGTATTGAAGACACGTCTGTTGGGAGTCCCAACAACATAACCGACTAAGATTCCTTCATCGGCTACTTCACCAAATTTAGAATTTGTCTTCAAAATCGAACAAGGGGACCCGAATGGTTCAAGACCACTCAAGTTGGGCTTTCTCCCATGCATAAGCTCATAACACGTTTTACCAAGTCTTTTAACAGTTAAGACTCTATTCAGAACATAACAGGCTGTAGCAACAGCTTCAGCCCAAAACACCACAGGCTCCTTCAATTAATGTTCTATTCTTCCTTTCAGCCACTCCATTCTGTTGCGGTGTATACGGAGCGCTGTATTGGTGTTCAATCCCTCTCTGAAGGCAGAAGATCTCCATCTCAAAATTCTTGAACTCCGTTCCATTGTCACTCCTGATGAACTTAACCCTTTTATCCATAACGTTCTCAACTTTGGTAATCAAATTCTTCACCATCTGAGCCGTTTCGTCTTTTGATTTCAGGAAATAAACCCACGAATATCATGAGTAGTCATCAGTGATCACCAAGCAATAAGAAGTTCCTCCTAGACTTTTTGCATTCACGGGACCGAAGAGATCCATGTGAAGCAACTCCAGAGTACTGGCAATAGAATTGACTTTCTTGGTGAGATGGGATTTCATGTGCTGCTTTCCCTTCTTGCACGCAATACATTTATCTTCAAAATTGAAATTCTTCAAGGGAACGCCCAGCACAAGTCCATTCCTGACAATGTGGTTCATCTTCCGAAGATGAATGTGCCCCATTCTCCTATGCCACAATTTGGAATCTGATTCACTCGCTTTCGTCATAAGGCATGATTCTGCCGTGGCCATTTCAGTTGATCTCATATCCATAATATATGTATTTCTTTCACGTGGAGCCTTCATCAAAATCCACTCCTTTGGTATCTGAAAACCAGGTTTCAACACAATCGCCTCATTCTTTGTGAAGTGAACGGTGTACTCCTTATCACAGATCTGCGATACACTCAGCAGATTGTGCTTCAATTCTTCTACAAAGTTAACCTTCTCCAAAGTCATCTTTCCGTTTGACACCGTTCCCATTCCAGTAATCTTGCCACCACTTTCACCGGCAAAGCTCACTCTCCCTCCTTGAACAGGTTTCAAATCTTGTAACAAGTATTTGTTACCCGTCATGTGCCGGGAACAGCCGCTATCTACAACCCAAAGATTGTTGGCAGCCCAGTTCAACTGTTCCTGCACAATAAAGCAAAAGATTAGAATTTAGGGACCCAAGACGAATTGGTCTTGGATCTATACATCCCAAACTTTGGCTTTCCAAAGTTAGTATCCCGAAAATTCCTGTAAGTCCTATTAGGAAACCTCCTTGAAAATTGATTGTGAGGCCTACCAAACCTTTGTGAATTGAAAGTGTTATAACTTGTGGTTTAGTTATTAGCAGTGTAAAACTGAGATTTGTTTCTATGAAAACCTGAATTAGTCACATTTTTGAATTTTAAGTGGTTTTCATTTTTAGCAGCATGATAATTACTATTAGGTTTATTCTCAGCTCTAGTAGGCCTTACACCTCTGAATCGCTGCTTCAGAGGGCAATTTGCAACAAGATGTCCTAATTGATTACATCTAAAACAACACCTATGCTCAACCTTTTTATCAACCGGTGTTTTAGATGTCGAGGCTATATTACCGCCCGTTCGTCTCACATATGGTGGGACGTACGGGTTTAGTGGAGTACTCCTTTTATTTGTTTTATCTTTTTCTCCACTCTTGGGTAACACAACCTCCTCTTTTTCCTTACCAGACTCGGATGACTTATCCGAAACTGACGAGACTGGACTTTGATCAGAAATTTCAACACTTGAAACAGGCGAACTTGTTTCGCCTCTACTAACATTAGGTTCTTTAACAGTTACTTTAATTGGCACTGTCTGAGCAACCTCAAAGTCAACAGATTTCTGAACACTAGGGTTAAAAGTGTAATTGTGATTGTACGGTGGTGGAACCTCATGATAACTGATTCCTCCTCTCTTAGCAGAGGAACCTTGATCACTAACAAGGTGATCAAGAATAGCAGAAGAATTTCTGAACTGCTCCAGTTTTCGATTCAGTTCCACCACTTTCACCTGGTGGTCAGCAATCTGTTTTTCTCTCTCAGCAATTAGTTTGGTCTTTTCTTCCAAAACTTCATAGCTTAAATCAATCACTTCAATTTTTTCAGCAAGTTTTGTTTTTAGACTTTTAACATCTTTTTCACAAGCTTTTATTTTAATTTTATAATTATTTTCTCTTGATTTAATAAAGTGATGATCTTCTTTTAAGGTTTTAAATTCAGCATCCAACCTAACATACTGATCGGTTATGGTTGCTAGTTGCTCAGACAAGTTCTCACATTTTGAACAAGTTGGTTTAGAACATACCTCGGAGAGCTGGTCATTAACGTCTGCCATAAGAGCTTTTTCCTCTCCGGTAACCTTCTCACTTTCTTCAGTTTCTACCTTTGCCAAATTTGCCTGCTCAAAAGTTTCTTTAGATAGCAGGTTCCAGTTGTATTCACCATCTTCTCTGGACATCATGGCACTATAATCTTTTCTACCCTCACTTTGCTGTGGAGACCTACCCTGACTTCGTTCCACACGCTCATTCCTACATTCTTTTGCAAAGTGACCGTTTTGCTGACAATTGTAGCATCTCACCTTTGCCTGTCAAACCCCGGCTTTCCACCGACAAACTTCCTTCCCATCTTTCTCATAAACCTCTTTACTCTTCTCACGATCATGGCCATTTGCCATTGTAAATCCATTTCTTCCATATCGTCAGCATCAATCTGATCGTAATCTTCATCCAACATAGCTGGATCAACAATCTTCCCTTGAATGTAGTTCTCATAGGAAGCAATGAAAGAAGCATAGAGACCAAACTGCTCTTCAGCAGACTTGACACTCATAGGCATCTTGGAGTAGTTGTTGCTGGGAGAACTTGGAGAGCAACAACTCTTGCTTACCTGGGGTTGAGAACCACTCGATCCAGCTGCTACATAGCAAACATCCCCATTTGTGTTAACTGACACATGCCCCTCATGTGATGAGTTGGGGCCCGACTCTCCCTTTGTGTAGTAGGCAGCAGATTCAGTCTTTGACCCTGAGCTAGTGTTGACTTTAGCTCCATACATACCTGGATCTTGAACCTGATCCATAGGTGTCTCTTTTCTGACCATGTTAAGCTCAAAGGTTCTGAGCTTGTTGTCTGCCGTTTCAAGATCATATATGGTAAAGTCCTTGTCTTCCCTCATCAGCACAGTGTACATCTCCCATTTTGGTGGGAGAGCATCTAGAAGCTTCTCAACCATTTCTTCTTCTCGGTAGGAAATGGAATAGTTGCTCAATTCAGTCATCAGATGGTAATATCGAGTGATAATATCATCTAAGGATTCATTCTTCAAATACTTGAAGACTGAGAACTGGGTTTTGAGCAATTTTATTTTTGAAGCCCGGATTCCTACATTCCCTTCAAATATGCTCTCAAGAGCTTCCCAAAGCTCTCTTGCTGATGTGTACTTTCTAAACGTATGAAGGATTTCTTGTGGAAGAGCCATAGTAATAGCAGCATGAGCCTTGCTCTCGGCCTCATACATCTTTTTCTCTTCTTCTTCCATTTTACTATACTTCTTGATTTGGTCACGACCTTCATACTCCATAATTGGTGGAATATAACCATCCTGGATGCATACCCACATCTTCGCATCCTGGTATTTGACGTATTGTATGAACCGATCCTTCCATGCAACGAAATCGGTTCCCTTCAGCAATCTTGGGGCCTTGGTAGCTGACCCTGCTTCAACTTCCATCTTCACTAACTCAGAGATGTTGATTGACGACATCTTTCCCGAAAAGTAAGAAACCTGAAAAATTAAGAAAATTTTTTTTTTTTTTATATTAAAGTACTGTAGGCGAAGTTACGGATAACTTCGCTTGCAGTAGGCGAAGTTGTAGAGAACTTCGCTGAAGAACTTCGCTGATAACACTGCTGATTAACTTCGCTGATTCTTAACTTCGCTTGAGGTAAGCGAACTTAAGAGGTAGGCGAAGTTGTAGAGAACTTCGCTTGAATTAGGCGAACTTGAGAAGGTAGGCGAAGTTGTGGATAACTTCGCTTAACCTTATATCTTCGCCGAAACCCTACGAACAGTGACGGCAACTTCGCCTGATGAACACGAAGTTTCTGCAGATCTGTAAATCGGATTTTAACGAGGTTTTTGACGGTGTAAAGGCTTGAACACGGTGGTAGGAGGTAAGAATGATCAAAAACACAGAAAACACGTCCCGCGAATAGTCGAAACGGGACGATTTCTACACCCGCGTGAATATCCCGAACCACACAATCGAGCAAACGCTCTGATACCAATTGCAGGTTCCCTGGACGGATCACACGAGATATCGCGGTCTACTCAGGTGCGGAATCCCTGCGTAGATCGTTACGAGCGTAGAAAGCAAATCAAACAAACACGATACGATAAACGAACACGTTATATTGATAACCGAACACGTGATACGATATCACTATTACAGACTCACGTTACCGAACAAACTCGTTAACCAAAACTGCTAACAACTGTCAACTCGATTAACCCCTATCAAGCCGTAACATCTAATATAAATACACGACAACTTCGCCTGATATGTTCAGGCGAAGTTGTCTATAACTTCGCTTGTTCAACAAGTTCGCCTAGGCGAACTTGTTAACAACTTCGCTTAAACAAAAACATAAATAACATTACAGACTCGATTACAGACACTAGACTATGAACTACTGACATTTATGCACCAACACTGTGGTCTTTGCACCAAAGTGTCTTCCTCATCGCATATCATCTTCGTAGCAATTCGTTCCTCATCTTCTGCAAAATCCAAATAAGGCATGTTAAAAGATTTAAAAAGTCTATCATAGTCAAAAACCCCAGCGGGTCCCGTGCTTGGTTTTGGTGATTTGTAACTTGTGATATCAGTGTTACATACCACCTCAACCTTGCTGGTCGATGTATTAAAGACCCGTCTGTTGGGAGTCCCAACAACATATCCGACTAAGATTCCTTCGTCGGCTACTCCACCAAATTTTGAATTGGTCTTTAATATCGAACACGGGGACCCGAATGGTTCAAGACCACTCAAGTTGGGTTTTCTCCCATGCATTAGTTCATAGCAGGTTTTATTTAATCTTTTAACAGTTAACACTCTATTAAGGATATAACAGGCTGTAGCAACAGCTTCAGCCCAGAACACCACGGGAAGTTTCGAATCAGCCAGCATGGTCCTGGCTCCTTCAATCAAAGTCCTGTTCTTCCTCTCAGCCACTCCATTTTGTTGCGGAGTATACGGTGCGCTGTATTGGTGTTCAATCCCCTTCTGTAGGCAGAAGATCTCCATCTGATAGTTCTTGAACTCAGTCCTAATTGTCACTCCTGATGTATTTAACTCTTTTTCCCATAATGTTCTCAACTTTGGTAATCAAATTTATTACCATCTGAACAGTTTCATCCTTCGACTTCAGGAAATATACCCACGAGTATCGAGAAAAATCATCAGTAATCACCAAGCAGTACGATGTTCCCCCTAGACTTTTTACATTCACGGGACCGAAGAGATCCATGTGAAGTAATTCTAGGGTACTGACTATTGAGTTGACCTTCTTGGTGTGATGGGATTTCTTATGTTGCTTTCCCTTCTTGCATGATAAGCATTTGTCTTCGAAGTTGAAATTCTTCAAGGGAACTCCCAACACAAGCCCATTTTTGACAAGGTAGTTCATCTTACGAAGATGAATGTGCCCCATTCTCCTATGCCATAATTCGGACTCTGATTCAGTCGCTTTCGACAAAAGACATGATTCTTCAGTGGCCATTTCAGTAGACCTCATATCCATGATATACGTATTCTTCACTCTCGGAGCCTTCATAACAATCCAGTCCTCTGGTATCTTAAAACCAGGATACAACACTATCGCCTCATTCTTCGTGAAATGCACGGTATAATCCTTATCACAGATCTGCGAAACACTCAACAGATTGTGCTTCAGTTCTTCAACAAAGTTAACTTTCTCTAGCGTCATCTTCCCGTTAGTCACAGTCCCAATTCATGTGATCTTTCTACCGCTCTCTCCTGCGAAACACACTCTTCCTCCTTGAACAGGTTTCAAGTCGTGTAACAATTTCTTGTTACCCGTCATGTGCCAGGAACAGCCGCTATCCACAACCCATTGATTGTTGGCAGCCCTGTTCACCTGTTCCTGCACGATTAAATCAGATGATTAAAATCTGGGGACCCAAGACCTCTTGGTCTTGGGTCGATACATCCCGTACCTTGGCTGTCCAAAGTTAGTATCATTATAATTTCTGTGAGTCCTAACAGGATACCATCTTATGGATTGTCTATGAGGCCACTCAACCCGTCTTGAATTAAATGAATTATTACTTATGGTTTGGTTGTTTGCAGTGAAAAACTGGATCTATTTCTTTGAAAACCTGGATTAGACCAATTTCTGAATTTTGATGGGTTTTCATTTTTACCATTAAATCGATTACCGTTAGCTCTTTTCTCAGATTTTGAAGGCCTCACTCCTCTAAATTTCTGCTTCAGAGGGCAATCAGCAACAAGGTGTCCTAATTGATTACATCTGAAACAACTCCTGTGTTCAACTTTCTTATCAAAAGTTGTCTTAGATGTTGAGGCAGTATTACTGCCCATTTGTCTCACATAAGGTGGGACATACGGGTTTAGTGGAGGCTTCTTTTCAGGTGTTTTATTTTTCTCTCCACTTTTTGGTTATACTTCCTCTTGTTTTGTGTCACACGACTCAGAAGACTTGTCCGAGTTAGATGAGACAGGACTCGGAGCAGAAATTTTAACACTTGTAACAGGCTTACTAACTTCTGGTTTTTTAGCAGTAACTGGAACTGGAACTGTCTGACCATAGTCAACATCGACAGATTTCTGATTACTAGGGTTAAAAGTGTAATTATGATTGAAAGGTGGTGGAACTTCATGATAACCAATTCCTCCCCTTTTTGGAGAACCTTGATCACTAACAAGGTGATCAAGTATAGCGGAGGAATTTCTGAATTGTTCCAGTTTCCTGTTAAGTTCCACCACTTTTACCTGGTGATCAGCTATCTGTTTTTCCCTCTCAGCTATTAGTTTGGTTTTTTCTTCTAGAACCTCATAGCTAAGATCAATCATATTAATTTTTTCAGCAAGCTTTGCTTTAAGACTTTTAATATCTGTTTCACTAGCTTTAATTTTTACTTTGTAACTATTTTCTCTAGCTTTAGTGAAGTGATGATCTTCTTTTAAAGTTTTATATTGCGCATCCAAACTAACAAACTGATCAGTTAGAGTTGTCAGTTGTTCAGACAGAAGTTCACACTTAGTACAAGGGAGTTCGGTACTTACCTCGGAGAGCTGGTCTGCTACATCTGCCATGTACGCTTCATATTCGCCAGTTCCCTTCTCACTATCTGCATTTTCGATGTTTGCCAAGTTGGCCTGTTCAAATACTTCTTCAACATGTAGATTCCAGTTGTACTCTTCATTCTGTCTGGAAATCATGGCTCTATAGTCATTACCACTACCACTTTGCTGTGTAGATGTGTTCTGACTGCGTTCTACACGTTCATTCTTGCATTCTTTTGCAAAGTGGCCATTCTGCTGACAGTTGTAGCAGTGAACCTTCGACTTATCAAACCCTGGCCTCTCACCGACAAACTTCCTGCCAGTCTTCTTCATGAACCTCTTCACCCTTCTGACAATCATAGCCATCTGCCACTGCAGATCCATCTCCTCCAGATCATCAGCATCAATCTGGTCATAGTCTTCATCCAAAACTGCAGGATCAACGATCTTACCCTGAATGTAGTTCTCATACGAAGCAATAAAAGATGCATAGAGAGCAAACTGCTGTTCAGCATATTTGACACTCATGGGCATCTTCGAGTAGTTGTTGTTTGAAACACTTGGGGAATAACTACTCTTGGTCGCTTGAGGTTGAGAAGTATTTGACCCTCCAGCTACATAGCACACATCACCGTTCATATTGAGAGATACATGTCCCTCATGTGTTGAGCTCGCGCCTGACTCTCCCTTAGAGTAATAAGCAGATGATTCCGTTTTCGAACTTGATCCGGAGTTAACCTTTGCCCCATACATACCCGGATCTTGAACCTGATCGGTAGGTGTCTCCTTTCGTACCATGTTCAGTTCAAACGTTCTCAACTTGTTAACTGCTGTCTCAAGGTCATAGTCAGCAAAGTCTTTATCTTCTCTCATCAACACAGTATACATCTCCCATTTTGGTGGGAGAGCATCAAGAAGCTTCTCAACAATCTCATGTTCTTTGTATGCAATTGAATAGTTGCTGAGTTCAGTCATCAGATGATAATATCTGGTGATGATATCATCAAGTGATTCGTTTTTCAGATACTTGAAGACCGAGAATTGGGTTTTTAGAAGTTTAATCTTCGAAGCACGAATTCCCACATTGCCCTCAAAACGGTTTTCAAGAGCTTCCCAAAGCTCTCTAGCAGTCTTATACTTTCGGAAGGTGTGAAGTATCTCTTGTGGAAGAGCCATTGTAATTGCTGCATGAGCTTTACTTTCTGCCTCATACATCTTCTTCTCTTCATCTTCCATCTCTTTGTACTTCTTGATCTGATCACGACCTTCATACTCAGTAGTAGGTGGAATGTAACCATCTTGTATACACACCCACATCTTGGCATCTTGATACTTGACATATTGTCCAAAACGATCTTTCCACGCTACATAATCAGTTTTCTTGAGCATCTTAGGTGCCTTTGTAGCCGAACCTGCTTCTACTTCCATCTTTACTAGTTCAGTAATGTTTATCGAAGACATCTTTCTCTAAACTCAAAGAAATCCGAAAATAAAAAATTTTATTTTCAAACAGCACTGTTGGCGAAGTTGCGGATAACTTCGCTTAAAGCTTAACTTCGCGTGAATTTGTAACGTCGCTCACTTTCTTAAATTCGCTGGATAGGCGAACTTGAGAATAACTTCGCTTAAGTTGAGCGAACTTGGGAGGTAGGCGAAGTTGTGGGTAACTTCGCTTGAGGTAAGCGAACTTGAAGAGGTAGGCGAAGTTGTGGATAACTTCGCTTAACCTTATATCTTCGCCGTAACCCTACTTACAGTGACGGCAACTTCGCCTGATGAACACGAAGTTTCTGCAGATTAGATTTCTGGGTTTTTCGAGGTTTGTGAAGGTGCTATGGGTTGTTTAAGCTTGTAGGAGATGAGTATGACACAAAAACTCAGAAAACTCGTCCCGCGAATAGTCGAACGGAACGATTTCTATACCCGCGTGATAATCCCGAACCACACAATCGAGCAAACGCTCTGATACCAATTGTAGGTTCCCAGCCGGATCTACACGAGATATCACGTACTACGCAGGTGCGGAATCCCTACGTAAGACGTTACGAGTATAGAAAACAATACGATTAACACACGATAATCAAACACGTTGTATACCAACCTTAAACACGTGATACGAAGATCACTTGATTACAGACTCTCTCTGACTCGAATACACGAAAACTGTAAAACTGAATTTACCTATTTTTTTTTAAGCCGTAACAGATGGCTTATATAATCACGACAACTTCACCTGGCATGTTCAGGCGAAGTTGTCACTAACTTCGCTTCTCTAACAAGTTCGCCCATATCAGCGAACTTGTTAGCAACTTCGCTTATACAAAACATAAAATATTACAAACGCAATTACAGACACTAGACACTGAACTACTGACATTATGCACCAACACTCATCATTATCATCTGATTCGCTTATGTTGTCAGCATCCGTGGTGAATCTTTCTGTTTCAGCTACGACCTCTGTTTCTTCTCCCGCGACTCTTCAAACAATCAAAACCGTATCACCATTGTCGCCGGCCACATGGGTTCCGTTTCCTCTGTCGTTAAAATCAACCACCCTGAAAAAAACAATCTTTATGTTTAGGATCTAATCACTCAAATAAAACTTAATCGATCATTCCTAAAATGGTTTTTTTAACATCAATTAAAATAGAAAATTCAAGAATTTCTAAGGTTTCAAATTCGTGGGAATTTGGGGAAATAAAGTTTTTAGGGTTTTAAATGTTACGAATTTGGGAGAGATGACAGTGGTGTGGGGTGGAGGGTTTGGGTAGCAGAGAATGACGATGGTGTGGTGGAGGGTTTGGATGGCGGAGAGGATTGTGATGAGTATGATGGATTGACGAATCTGATAATGAATCTGGATATTATTGTAATTGTTACTGTTATTGTTATTATTATTCTTTTTAAACGAAAACATGGTAATTTCACTTTATTATTTAAGGGCATGATGGTAACTTCACTTAGACAACGCATGATCAACTAACGGCTAGAGGCATAGTGTGTCGGCCGAAAAAGTTTGATGGCACAAATCAATCAATTTGAAAATAAGACATGTATACTCCCCCCCCCCCCCGGCCCATAAAGCACAGGAACATAAGTCATAATTTTCTCAAGATTTTATAAGTAAATGAGGTAAAAGACTATATGCGTAACACGCATGGCCAAATTAAATTTAAAAAAAAAATAGTTAACAGAGTTAGTGTAAAAGGTCATCGCCTATATTGAATCTGAAACATAAAGGACATTTACTGTAGATATCTTAGTTAAAGAAACACAACTGGAATTTCATGAAATAAAACATGTTTCATTCCTATAAAAAGGGATTTTTTTTGTTCCTTCAAGGAATAGAAATGACCCGGTACGACAATAGTAATAATAATAATAATAATAATAATAATAATAATAATAATAAATGTTATTATTATATTAAAATTATATTATAACTATTGTTATATTATCAATATTATTATATTATATTATTAGTAGTACAATTATCGTGTTATATATTATAATATAACTACAATTTCTAGAATTACTATTGATGTGCGAGAATATATATATATATATATATATATATATATATATATATATATATATATATAATAAACATGAATTGCAACAAAGCTTTAAAGCCAAACAACCTAACCTGGTTCACACAATCGTCAAGTGTATCGGTTGCATGTAGCAAGAGAAAGGAAGTCCGGGTATCGACCTCAAGGACACTAGAGGTGGCTTGGATACTAAACCCTTACTAAGTCCTTCCTAAAGATTATTAATTTATTTTATTGTTTTTATTTTATTTTAATTAATTAAACCAACTTAACTTTACTTAACGAAAGTAACGAGAAAACTTAATGTGATTTAACGATAATGGGAAAATGAATCACCTAGGCAGGATGATTTAACGACTGTAAGATGACTCTGGTGCTAACACGTGGTTGAAACCAGGGTTCTAAAGATGAGCTAACATAGGTGAAGTCAAGACACTGGGTCCCTATGGTCAGTTTTACTAGTAAACCCTTACAACGTCTAGATAGCTTTTAATTCTTGGTTGTTTTATCTATGTACCCTAATGACTCATCACTTAGTCCATGTCTAAGTCATTGGTCTCACTAAGGCTCGAGCTATTACCAACCTAGGAGAAAAGAGGTAACTCTATACTAAGGACAAAATAACTCATCTCACAAACTACCTAGTCGACAGTTGGAAAACCGCATTTGGTCTCGCAACGAATAACCAAATCAACTAAAATAGAAAGATAAGCCGACACCTAAGGCCAATTGGTCCAACTCAAAGGTGGTGAACCTCCTGGTTTTAATGATCCAAGCAACACAAACCCTAATGGTACGTCTACCATAATCAATCAACACACAAAGTATTAACCGAACTATGCAATTAACGATGACAAGAAACTAATTCATGCTATCAACCACACGGGGTACATGCAACCTAAAATACATCTATGGCAGCGGGTAAACACAAAATTATATCAAAAAATACGAGCTTTATAATGAACAAACAATCAACCACATGTTAAGCACCCTAAACTAGTTAATTTAAACCGTTAGACATCAAATCTAGTTGATTCAAACAAGTTTAGCCAAGCATAATGAATGAAAAGCACATAAAATAGATAAATATGATAAACATGTTCATTAGAAACTGATTACAACCTGTTTGAATGTCTAAAACTCAAAAACGAACTCACAATCGTTAAAATACTCAAAACCGACAACCGGGTGATGAAACTTGAAACTGGCAGTTTGTCCTCCTTGGTAATTCGTCCAAGAATGATCTTTGGTGGCTAGAATGAGGATGTGTATCGAATTAGGGTTGATATGTGATGTTTATATAATGTAAAATTCGTTAAAACCCTAAAATCCAACCCATTAAACAAACAGACCCGGTCAAATGAACCACTACAAGACAAAATAGTCGTTTTGGAATTCTGGCCAGCCATATCGCCCCGTTTTTTTGAATTTTAACTCGTTTAACTTTGTATACGCACACCGTCTCTGATTCAATCCCCGTTTAGCCTCGTTTCTTTTCGTTAAGGCTCGTTTTCCGCTCCTCTCATCCCCGGGGCCTACATCATACACAAATATGTACTTTCACGCGAAAATAACTCGATAGACATCAAAGTTAAACGTAAACCAACATCAAAATGCGCATGGAAACGTGTGTGTTTTATAACACATCAAACATTCTCACACTTAAACCTTTTTCATCCCTGAAAAAAAAAGTATGCACAGGATCATAACCAAGAAGAAAGTAACATTCTCGGCTTATTTATTATTTTATTCAAGCATCATAAACCAATTGGCGTATTAACCACGATTGAAATATATTTATCCACTTTAAACCCAACCACCAACCCATCGAGCCCCCAATTGTATTTAGCATTAACTTTAAGTGATCATCAGTAAACCTATGGATCTCACACTCAAGAGTGGTAGCTAATCTTAATCGTAACTCAAACATAGAAAGCTAGCTAGGCTAGAGTGGATGCAAAATGGTCCGACAAATCACCGTAAGCAAATGACTCTTTAAAGGTAAGAAGAAAGTGCACTATATGGAATTATGAATGATTGGTCATGCGATGATCATATGAGCTGATCCTAGATATTATTGGACTTTGTCCTATATAAACCTAAAACTTTATTATTGACTAAGAACTTTCGATCACCAATAGCGATAACCTTAGAGTCATTATCCCCTTGGCAGCGCGTAAACTCGCAGCGCTATCTAGTATGGACAACTTTGGCCTCTTTTTTTATTTCTTTGTATGCTTTTTGAATCTTTTATTTGTACCTTTTTTTAAATAATAATATATAACTAATTCTAAGCTCGTGAAAAGATAGACTTTTGGCGGTGTGCACCCACTCAACTACTGTTCATAAAACGAGTGTTGTGCTAGATTTTAAGTGCACCCAATTCTTACCACATCAAAGTAAAAATATTACGGTAATCCTCCATATATCCTATTGAATTTTTGCTTCACCGTTTCCCCCAAGATGAGAACCCACAAAGTTTATGAATTCATTAAGGTATAATTAAAAATACTAAAGGGAGACTTTTCAGGATTAGTTGGGCCAACTAACACATCCCACTACAACAAAAAGGGCTTTTTATGGCCTTTTGTGTGGGACGCTTGTAAAATAGGGTCCTAAAATCTATTTAATAGGACAAATAAACATTTGGGGTCCTTTTACAATATACGCTACAGAACCGTTGTCCTAAAAAGTTATTTTATATGATGGATGATTCTTTGGGGTTGTATTATCATATAACTTAATAAGACACTTAAAATGTAAATCCTAATAAAGTAATCTATAAGACATGGAGTTTTTGGTGTCCCATTATGTGGTAATGTAATAGGGCACTTGATTACTGGAGGTCTTATTATAACATAAGTTAATAGGACACTTTGTAGTTAAGTCATAAATGTTCGATGTTATAGGACCATTTCTAGTCGAAGTCATATAAGAACATAACTTAATAGACATTTTCCACTATGGTATTATAACTTTAACCTTTATAAAACACTTAATCATTGTGGTATTATTATAATACACCGTAATTGGACATTTGATATTTGAGTCATAAAACATCCGTTTTATAGGACGCTTATTCGTTAGAGTTTTATTATAACATAACTTAACATGACACTTGACACTTGACACTTGAGTCTTATAACTTTAACCTTTATAGGACGCTTAATCATTGTAGTGTTATTATAATACACCGTAATATGACACTTATTTGCTAGAGTTTTAATATAACATAACTTAATATGACACTTGACACTTGGGTCTTAAAGCTGAATTACATTTGCGGGATTTATTTGTGCGACATCGTAAGAAGGAGGGGAGTGGCTACCTCTGCCTTCATTGATGTACCGGTCCCGCTTCCCTTAACCACTTATTCTTAAATCGTTTGTTTACGGTTTATATCATTAATCATAAGGTATTTTTGTAAAACCCATGTGTAAGTAACACCTCAAACACTTGAAAATAATACATAGATCGTAAAGTGGTTGAAATGATTTCTTTATGTACTTATTTTGAATTTTTGTAATAAATTTACTTGCATGTTAGAAGAAATGTGTCAATACTCAGTATACAAATATGGTCCACAAAGACCTTATTCATTTAAACATTAAAGGTTGCTGGCAATTTGGCATTCGCAAAGTACCGCTTACAAGATGTTCAATTTTCAATCACGCTAGGTTTGTCAACTAGAAGTTTAATAGTAAAGTTTTGAGTAAAACTTATGCACATGTAAAAGGTTACACCATGCTAAACTACAAAAAAATGATAAAAAGTTGGAAAACTAAATGAAATAGTTATACAAAATATTTATAAATAATAAAACAATAATTAAATTCATTCCCACTTTAATAGGGTGGTAAGGTGGTATAAAATAAAAGGTCAACGATTCAATATTGGTAGAATTTTAACACTTTTGTATAAACAACCAACACTCCTATAACGAATAGTTGCAAAATAACCAACTTCAGGACTCAAACCAATGATATCCTAATAAAGGAAATCCTTAAAAAATTTTAACTTCCTTGGAAAGTAATGATGTCGAGTGTTACTTTTAAACGGCTATCGAATCCTTTAAATGAGCTATTGACTAAATTCATCACATTGGGATATACTCATATTTTGATCCGGGGAAAAACCTCACCTAAAGCCAACGCCCGTGAACACTTGTCCGAAGCCGCAACAGTGTAGTGAGGTAAAATCCGTTCATTTCAAGAATCCACTAGTGAAAACCACTTACTCACCCAGTCCTCATCATCACTTGGTGACGTTGAAACTTATTGATGAGATCATGAATCAAATCTAGGTCACTGAACCACTAAATCTTCTCATACCAGTTCACCACAAACTCATCAACAATGATGACGAGTGTTAACATTTAGTTGTAAAAAAATTATAAACACTTAAATTTTCATAGTTTTAAGAAGTTAGTTTGTAACAACTTTTTAATAACAAAAATTAATATATAACTTTGTACTAATATTTACATAACAACATAATAATTTTATAGATAATAATAATAATAATAATAATAATAATAATAATTCTCCATTCATCAGCTAGCTCACAAAACAGTAGTTGCCCTTACCTTTCCCCTCACTCCTCTTCAATTTCACCATCATCTTCACTAACCCCTTGTCTGTAACAACAACCACCACCATCTTCCCCACAACTAAAACCTTCAACTCCTTAAACATGTGATGCAGCGGTAAAATGATAACAAAGATCTACCACGTTGATTCTGTGAATACCCGTGATGAACTTCCCAAAACTCCCAAATCCCACCCAAAGGTCAAGGGGAAATTGAAGTGAAAAATCTTTATTATCAAAATTCAAGTCTGATTCTTCACATTACATAAACTGAATATAAATAGAGTTTCTAATATGAAATGGGCCCAAAAACGGCCATGGGCCAAACACAAACCCAAAAATAAAAATTCAAAAACTACTGAAAACACATAAAAATGCCCATAACTTTATTTAGAAGGCGTTTTTGGGCTTTGGACAGGAGCCAAACCACTGTCGGCCATTTGCCACAACGTGCTCCTCATCTCAAGCTTCGATTCGACTGGTAATGGGCTTGAAACGGAACTTCGTGGGCCAAGTAATGCCCGTTTTCGTGGGCCACCTTTGGAGGCACGATCATGGGCCTCCAAATACAACATGGCACGTTCTTTAATACTTGGGCCTCCATCAACATGTCAATAACATATTTCGCCACCACCGATCCTGAAGGCCTGGACGGCGTCCGGATGACCTGGAACGCATGACCCCACTCGAAAGTCGAAGCCAGCAAATGCGTGATCCCACTCGCCGCTTCAATCTCTCCGATCCGGTCCCACCCACTCATCCTCACCAACCCTTACTGTAACACCCCGCTAAGGCGGAAGTACGGGCGAGTGACGTCATGTATACCATAAGCATATGATTATCGCCAACATACATGTATTAGGATACCAATAGTATTAAAAAGCGTTTACAAATCATAACTTATTTTTCAAGCAAAATTTGTTGAAAAAAATTAGGAGATTTTTTGCATATGACCGTAAACATCGATAGGGTTATACAAGAAAAATTCTCCAAAATGGTATCCTAATTATGCATTGAGGTCCCGTCTTCATGATTCCTTTTGAGCACTGTTAATTCCCTGAAAAACATACATTTAAAAAGTCAACACAATGATTGGTGAGTTCACAGTTTTTGAGACTCGATATGAAATCAAGTTATTCATAAAACGTCGAATCAGTTCACAAATAAGTATACGATAATCTGTTGAAACAAATACAATGATCCTCCGTAGACTAGCTAAATCTACGAATTAATATGACGAACCCTGAGCCTATAACCAAACCACGACTTATACCCTTTTGCCATGTTCAAATCTCACAGATGGAATATACGCACCCTGTTTCTATGCAATATCGGAGGTTAGCGCGACTAACCTAACAGTAGGGGGAAATGTCAACGTCAATAGTACTATTCGTATATTCCGTTGGCTAACTCCGTTAGCTAATGGTTATAGTATGCAAGCAAGGGACTTATAGCACTACATAGTTCAACTCATGTTCGCATAAGGATTATGTGTTTTGATTCTAATTATTGTATATAAAAGTAGATGTGTATGCCCCCCCTCACCCCGTATTAATAAAACAGTAAAACGGTAAAAAGGGGGTAGTGAAACTCACCTTGTTAGTTTAGCGTTTAGTCTCTTTATATATTTAGTTTAAACTCGAGGTCTGTTGCCATCACACGTCCTAAACGTGTAAGGTCAGTTAGTTACCATTATCGACTCGTAAATCAGTTTATGTTAGTCGCTTTCACCCAACTAGTAGTTTCGTTGTTCGTGCCGGTTGCTTGCATAAGAAATATATATATATATATATATATATAGGGTTGAGTTATAATAAGAAGATTAGTTTTCCTATGAAGGATAAGAAATAATCTTGTCCATTCATTTGAGAATTGAATGGTTGAGATTAGATTGAAGAGATCATCAAGTGTAAAACAATGATAAGGGCATAATAGGGATAATACATTTGTTAACTTTCTCTCTCCACATGCAAGGCACATATCAAATTCCTCCATCATTTTAAAACGTCCATAACTTTTTTATACGACAATTTTTTTCAAAACAATTTTACCATAAAAATGAGTGACTTTTATTCTTTTATATGAGTACCATATTGCTTTATAAAAATTAAAAAAATTCATGGGTTTTTTGCAAGGTGTGTTTCACCAAAATTTTGTTTTACAAAATTGTGTTATACAAGTGTGTTTTAATTTTTTTCATAGTTTTTTTTGCATTGTGTTTTTTATATTGTGTAATTTAATTGTGTTTTTCATTGTGTTTTTGTCATTGTGTTTTATTTTCGTAGTGTTCCATTGTGTTTTTTCCATAGTGTTTTCCATTGTGTTTTATTTTCCGGTGAAATTTCCGAAGACTTTTCCGGCAAGGTGGTGGCGGTGGGCGGTGGTGGTTGTAGGAGATGAGTGAAAATTTAAGTGGGTTTTAATTAAGTGTGTTTTTGTAATTAAATTAAGTGGGTTTTCAATGTTAGGTAGTAGACTAAAATACCCTCCTTCCTAGCCTTCTTAGGAAAAACAAACTTCTTATTTGAACCTATATATATATATATATATATATATATATATTTCTCAGAAAAAAATGCTTATTCTTTTAAGTTATGACCAGTATTTGGTTAAAATATAATGTAATTACATTGGCATTTATGATCCTTCATGTCGACATTCTCAATTATTTATCTCGTAGTAATAATAATTATTTCTCCATCAAAATGTTATATGTTTCCATTCGGGTTATATTTCAACTTACTTTGAGGATAACAATCACGAGTCATCCATCCTGTCTTTGATTTGAAACCAAAAATGATGGTTTAATACTAATAGTTTATGTACATAGCTACTCGAGAAATATATATATATATATATATATATATATATATATATATATATATATATATATATATATATATATATATATAAAAGCTTTTGTCAAGTTTTTGTCTACTTTGTAGTTTTAACTAAAATTTGTATTTAAGCTTTATAAAAATATATTTGACATAATAATTCATAGAAATTCATTTTCATTTATGAAAATGATTAAACTAAAATGATGAAATACGTTTTAACTTTAGAATCCGTTAATATTTGCGTTAGGGACCTTGTACACACTTTTAATCATATTTTTCAATTTATGAGCTTTTAAAACCACATTTTTGTATCCAAGATATATGCATCTTTCTAATATAGTTATTTCTCGCTTAATATCAATCATAGACGAACTTTTCAAATAACCAAGTTATTAAGCATATATACCGAGTTTTACTCGTTTATAATTATTTACACACTTATTATAAGTTCACTTTTCCAACTTTCACCAACTAATCCATATTTATTCAAGACAATCTTTTTAACATACATGATAACGAAAAACTAACTTTTTAACATTATTTATGTTTGAACACCCTTTTAACCACATTCATTAGTCATGCTTACACATTATATATCCTCTCAAGACACCATTATCAAAACTTAGTATTCTTTTGAGGTGTAAACATATTTAGCCCCACTTTTAAACCAACCTTTAGAAATTTTCTCTAAACCTTTTGACACTTTAGTGCATGATGTGTGTATTTGAAGGCTTTCTTCAAAATGTAGTTAACCATTTATGTGAAAGCTTAGCATAAACGCATTTTATATAAACATAAACTAGGCTTATGAAGGTTTAGCTTACTTAGTTCTAGGATTTTGTTTAGAGAAAGGGGATAAAAGATTTAAAACTCCGTCCTTCCATTCCTTAGCCTTGAACACCTCTTGAAAGAATCCTATGCCATTGTTAACCTTGAAATGAAGCTAGGATGTGTTTGTGATGTAGAACTGAAGCGAGGGAGATGGAGGTGGAAAGGTGGTGGATCACAGTGAGGTTGGAGATGGACTGAGAAGGGTCGCAGTGGGTGTTCGTGTGGTGGTGTGTGGCGTGTTAGTGATGGTTAATCGCGAGTATGGAGGGGTGGCGTCGAGCGGAGTCACGGTGGAGACGGTGTTCAGTGGAGGTGGTGTATCGGTCGTGACGGTGTTACTGTGCGGGAGGGATATGGTGGCGTCGGGTGACGGTAGGGTGGCCAGTTGTAACAGAGGACAAATATATACAGAAGTTAAGACTTAGTGTTGGATGTTGTATGTGTTCCTTTGCTTCCTTTTATTGGTTTATAAATTAAGTATAGGACTAGCATGGTTCATATGATAAAAACAATCTAGGAATCACTGTGGTTGATTGTTGAGTGTGATAGTGGACTTTGAATTTTTGTGGATGTTGGTTGAGGATGGCATTGGCTGACTGCACAAGCAGGTGATTGCATACTGAAAACATGAAACAGTTTAATGGTTTGAGTGTTGAATTTGGTCACTGATAAAATCACAAAAATTTCAAAGATATGAATGGGATAGGTGGGTCACCCCATATCTAGGAAAGAAGGGAAGTAGACTGTGTTGTGGATGTTTAATAATTGAAGTTGGTAACATTTTGTTCCATGTGATTTCTTATTATTACTCCCACCCTGCAGGCTCTTTTATTGTAAGGTATTTGTTTATTCTTTTTCTTTTAAGTTTACCAGTATCATTTAGACTATTTAGAATTAAAAATAGATTAGTCAATTGTTTAATAATCTATGATTCTTAGTTGCTGAGCATATATTATATTGTGCTCGCAAGATATGGTTTTAAGCATTAGCATGCTTAGATCTATAATATATTGTAAAATAATTAATAATAAACGCTTGATAAATTGTTTAGTATTCATTTTTCGAATATTTTATAAATATAATTATAAAATATATAATCTTGTATCAAGGGATTGAACCCTTTCGGTTCGTTTATATATACGTCAAATTCGTTTAAAAGTATTTATCACCAACGTTTGTATCCGTTAAACATAATCAAAATAAAATAAAATAAATTACTTATATGCAATATATCATGCATACGCGGGTCTATGCTAGACTCGATTTGATTAAACTTAACAAAATTTAATCAAGCGGGAATTAACGTTAAAAATTCATTATTAAGCATTGTACGGAACATGAGCTGTTTTACGGAGTGTCACACTTACCCACCACTCCGTTGCAAAACATGTTCCTCCGTACTCAACCCTACTCACGCGTCGATTACTCCGCCCTTATTTGGATCTGACCGTTCTGCTTCCAGCGTAACCACTTCCCACACCACTTCTCCGGCATATCGGAAGCCAACGTTCCGGCTGAACTATACCCGACCTACACCACAATTGAATACTCAATTCCGGATATCCAAAACACGCCGATTGCTCTGGTGTATGTGTTTTTGATTGACACGTGTGTGATTGATGAGGAGTTAGCGTTTGCGAAGTCGGCGGTGCAGCAGACACTTGAGTTGTTGCCGGAGAATGCGTTGGTAGGGTTTGTGTCATTCGGGATGCAAGTCCAGGTGCATGAGTTAGGGTTTAGTGAGATGTCTAGGGTTTACATGTTTCGTGGATCGAAGGATATGAGTAAGGATGAGGTGTTGAGTCAGTTAGGGTTAAGTGGAGGTTTTGTTGGTGGTAGGAGAGTTGGTAGTGGGTTTGGGCAAGGGCAAGGGCAAGGGTTTCCGAATCCTGGAGTTACTCAGTTTTTGCTCCCGGCGTCTGAAGGAGCTTATGTTATTCATTCTGCAAGTTAAATTATGGTTAATTTGTTTGAATGTAAATAGTCTGATGCTTATTGAAGTGATGATGGTTCAGCTTTTGGAGGAATTGGGAACGGATCAGTGGCCGGTTGTCTTTAAGGTGTACTGGTGTGGTATTGAGTGTTGTTGCTGGTTTGCTTGGGGCTTGCTTGCCTGGAACTGGTGGTCGTGTGGTTGCGTTAGTGGGTGGTCCGTGCACAGAAGGTCCCGGTTCGGTAAGCATGTTAACTAGATTTAATAGTCTACTTGTTAATGAGCATAGCTTACTGTTTATACTTTATACAAAATACAATTAGTTTTTCCCTTATCGTCGTAATGGTACTATTTCATTAGGCTTACATACAAACCGAATTTTCAGTGAACCGTTCATGTAGTTTTGTTCATTTATGTTCGTGAACATTAATTCACGTTCATTCATTTTAGATTTGTTTATGTTCGTTCATTTAAATTTTTTGGTCCATTACAACTTAGTATAATTTTAATATCTTTTCAGGCTCAACACATTGCTCTTCACATTAGCCAGAAAACCTCGTTCATTTAATTAGTTGTGTTCGATCGTTAGTTGGTTAAAGCTAATTGAACATGAACATGCTACGTTTGTTTTCATTCGGTTCATTTACAAGCTTGTGTGCATATGTTTCAGCATTGCCTTGTAAGCAACTGAAATATTTAAAAATTGAACTGTATAACAAATGAAACTGGTGTTGTAAGTCGTTTATCATAAGGATCTTTTAATTTGGTTATTCTATATGGCTTTTTGTAAATTGGCTGATAAATTGATGAACACAGTAACTAACTATAAACATAATCGATTTTAGTTTTCGTTCTTGATGGTTATGTTATGACTTATAAAGCTATATGATCATATCGTATCATACCGCTAATTTTTTTTCACTTATAAGAAAATAATATTTCTGTTACATTTTGTTATTTTGGTAGATTGTATCCAAAGATCTCTCGGACCCGGTTCGTTCACATAAAGATCTAGCAAGGACGCTGCCCCGTAGTTTACAAAGGCGGTTCAGTATTATGAGTAGTGGTGGCAACCTTGACCCAAACCATTCCAAATGGGTAAATTTGGGTTGTTTTAAAATTCAAATTGGTTGATTTGGGTCATAGGTTTTAATTAAATGTGTCAAAATGGGTCACTTGAAATTCCACATTCTGATTTTTGGGTCAAAATGGGTTGACAAATTTAACTACATGGGTCGATGTGGGTTAGTGTCTTAAGGAAAAGTGACATGTTTGGGTTGAAACGGGTTTTAGATTGGAACGATATCGGTTTAGGTTTCGGCTCGGATCAGCTTTCGTGCCGACACGAGTTTTAGCACTGGATGGGTTGGGTTTCGGTTTCTATCGAGTTTTCACACTAAACGGGTCGATTAAGGTTTTTGATTCGTTTTCGTCGACATTTCGGTTTCGGTTAATTTGTCGGTTTTTTTTGATGAACGAGGATAACGGCGAAAATATTTTTGTTTTTTTTTTACTTTTTTCGTTATTCGTTTATATTTTGAGTTATTATTTTCTATTTGTTTTTTGTTGAATTTTTTTTAGGGATTTTGATCTTATTAGAAACCATCAAAAAATATTCAAAAAAATTAATAAAAAAAATCATAACTCAAAAAATAAAACAAAAACAAAAAATGTAAAAAAAACTAAAATGTTTCGTCCGTTGTCCTCGTTCAAAAAAAATCGACAAATTAACCGAAACTGAAAAGTCGACAACAACGGAACAATAACATGCTGAAACAAGCTGTTAAGTGATGAAAGGAACTGAAAAATCGCTAAAGCAAGCTGTTAAGTGCTGAAACGAACTGAAAAATCGCTTAAACGAGCTATTAGATGCTAAAACGAACTGAAAAATCGCTTAAACGAGCTGTTACGTGCTGAAACGAACTGAAAAATCGCTTAAACAAGCTGTTACATGCTGAAACAAACTAAAAAATCGGTTAAATGAGCTGTTACGTGCTGAAACGAACTGAAAAATCGCTTAAACGAGCTGTTACGTGCTGAAACAAACTGAAAAATCGCTTAAACAAGCTGTTACGTGCTGAAAAGAAATGAAAAATCGCTTAAACGAGCTGTTACGTGCTGAAACGAACTGAAAAATCGCTTAAACGAGCTGTTACGCGATGAAACGAACTGAAAAATCGCTTAAACGAGCTGTTACGCGTTGAAACGAAATGAAAAATCGCTTAAACGAGCTGTTACGTGCTGAAACGAAATGAAAAATCACTTAAACGAGTTTTGACCCAAACCCGTTTTGACCCGTTCCACCCTTGACCCGTTCTAACCCGAACCTGTTGACCCTAATTCGTTCCGACCCGAACCAAAACAACCCTTTTTTAAGTGACTTGTTTCAACCCTAACCCGTTTCAACTCTAACCCGTTTCGACCCATGACCCGTTTCGACCCAACCTAACCCATTTGCCACCTCTAATTATGAGGAGCTTGCAAAGCAGATGGTTGACCAGGGTCATGTTTTAGACCTTTTTGTTTCTTCCCTTGACCAGGTCAGCACTCAATACCTTGATCCTTTGATAATTTAACCCCTAAACTATCAGATTGCTAATTTAGTTTTTATATAATTAGGTCGGGGTTGCAGAGATGAAGGTTGTTATTGAGAGAACTGGTGGCCTTGTTGTTTTAGCCGAAAGTTTTAGTCATTCAGTCTTCAAGGACTCGTTCAAACGTGTTTTCGAGAATATAGAACAAACAGAAAAGTTTTACATGAACACAAAAGAGACTTGAAAGTTGTCTCTCACTTGTGAATCTGAACATTGCCCGCATATTTGCGGCAGCAATCACGAGATGAAAATTTGGTGAGACCATATGGGTTATTTTTCACAATTTAAGATTGTATTGGTGCATCCATCGCATCTGCTTCGTTAGTTGGAAATCTAGAACAAACACAAAAGTTTTACATGAACACAAAAGAGACTTGAAAGTTGTCTCTCACTTGTGAATCCGAACATTGCCCACATATTTGTGGCAACAATCAAGAGATGAAAATTTGGTGAGACCATATGAGTTTGTTTTTCCAAAATTCAAGATTGTATTAGTGTATCCATCGCATGGCCTTGTCCATTCATCTCGGTATGTATTTGTTAAACTTGTTATACGAATAATTTTAATAACATGGAACTTTATGCTTATACATGGATGGTTTATTTTTAGGTAGTCCGTGAGGATTGAGGACGCAGGATGACTCGGGATTTTATGGTGCTTGTTTCTTTTATTGCTTTTAATTTCTTTGTTGAATGTCACAAGAGTTTATGTTGGATAATGCTATAACTTATTTATGTTTAGTGTTTTACTATGAATAAGCTTATTTAATATAATGAAGTTTTATTTCTTTCAATATTTGATGTTATACACAATAACTATTAGGATTATATATGTTAATGATCTTTTTATTGTTTAATAAAAACCATTAATTAGATGTCCATAACCGTATCGTAAAATTGTGTGTGTGGACGTTTAAAAAAGGGTTGTATAATATGATTTGTTAGGACTTCGAATTTTTGTCCTATTAAACATTAGAACATTGTAACAGTGTCATAATATGTTTTTTTAGGACGCTATTTAAGTTCATAGAGGTATTATGCGACCATAAAACTTAGTTTCATAATCTTGTTTGGGATATTAGGACCCTTTTCTTGGTAGTATAATGTTCCATCATAAGGGTCTTATAAATTAATTTTTAAGGATGCTTGTATGTGTATCAAAAGTTTACAATTAGGTAAGCACGTGTCAGAACATTGTTAAAGTGTCCTAATATGTTTTTATTGAGACGCTTTTTAGGTTGTTAATGGATATATTATGCGACCGTAAAATTGGTTTCTTAATCTTATTTGGGATATCAGGACACCTTTTGAGTTCCGAGACTTATTACAACCCCATTACATGAAACGCTTTTCTCTTTGGTCCTATTAAATGAAAGGTCATATAAAATAGCATTTTAGGACGCTTTTGTGCGTGCTAAAAAGCCCTTTTTTGTTGTAGTGTCCCAAATTAGATGCACAACTGTTCTGATTTATATATATATATATATATATATATATATATATATATATATATATATATATATATATATATATATATATATATATATATTAAGAAAACACTAATAGATTGTCAAAAACATTCGGTAATAATATCATTTCCTGTTTAATACAAATATTTGATATCAAAGGACATGAAAATTTAAAAACTTATTGGATTTTAGTACAATTTATCTCTCTCTGTATATATATATATATATATATATTATAAAACTAAGAAAAATTAACTCTCATCCCCACACTTGAACAACAATTCTTCCCCGATGAGCACTTGGAAAAGAAAATAAAATAAAAGCAACTAAAAACAAAAGCAAATAATCGGATATAAGAATGTATTACTCCCATGTTTTATGTGTATGTCTTCATAATATGTGTATCAACGGCCGTATAGAATTTCGTTCGTGGCCGCAACCTTTGGAGAATAGTTCCAAAACGCCATCCAGAGCTATCATGCGGAAAGATATAACATTAGCAAAATCGCTCGCATATAGTGGCGTACACAACAAAAACAAAGATTAGTAATAAACATGTTTTTTTTATATTTTTTTGGATTATATATATATATATATATATATATATATATATATATATATATATATATATATATATATATATATATATATATATAATACCCTCAAAATCAGCCACTCAAATGAAGATTGAGTATGAGCGGCTTCAATCGGGAGAATCTTTAGTAACAAAGAAAAATAAAAAAACAGATAAATTACAATTCGGGCTGCCTCCCGAGAGCGCTTGGTTTACTGGGTCCTTAGCATGACCCCCCTCTCATGTCTATATAAGTAATGTTGTAAGGCGCAAGACCTCGCCTTTCTTCATGTTCGCCTTCTCACCGATGTGCTTCAGACGATGACCATTAACTTTGAAGCTCTCATTCTTATCTTTTATTTAAACTGCTCCATATGGGAAAACTTCCTTGACCGTGTGCGGTCCATACCATCGGGACTTAAGCTTTCTAGGGAATAATTTTAACCGGGAGTTAAATAGTAACACCATGTCCCCACACTTGAATTGTTTATCACCTCGTAGCTTTCGGTCATGCAATTCCTTAGTCCTCTGTTTGTATTTATAAGAATACGCATATGCATGGTAACGAAGCTCCTCTAACTCATGAAGCTGATGAAAATGATTATCTCCGACAGTCGAAAGGTTGAGGTTTACTGTCTGAAGTGCCATGAAGCACGATGCTCTAACTCGACGAGCAGATGACATATTTTCACATAAATCATCCAAAACGACGTAGACCCAGTCGGAGTTTTATACACTGTATGGAAAACCCAAAGAGCGTCATCTAGCTAGTCGGACCAATCCTTTCGGTTTAGCCCAGCCGTCTTCTCAAGAATGCGTTTAATGCCCGGTTACTCACTTCCACCTGCCCACTAGTATGTGGGTGGTAGGCCGTCATAAGCCTATGGGTGACCCCAGAGCGTTGCAACGCCTTCTGCATCTGCGTGTTGCAGAAGTGAGTACCTCGATCACTGATCAAGGCTCTCAGAATACCAAACCGAGAGAATAGAACCTTAAGATATCTCACTACAACTCTGGCGTCATTCGTGGGCAAGACTTTGGCTTCGACCCACTTTGAGACATAGTCAACAGCCACGAGCATGTACGTTTTCCCACGAGATAACGGGAACGGGCCCATGAAATCAATACCCCGTATATCGAAGACCTCGCAAACCTGAATAAAATAATGGGACATCTCATTCCGGGAAGAGATATTAACAATACGCTAACAACGATCACAACCTTTGACGAATGCATGCACGTCCTTAAACACTGATGGCCAATAAAATCCAGCATCAATACCTTCTTCACGGTGAGGCTCGCACCGTGATGTCCTCCTGCCGGTCCCTCGTAACAATGGCTCAAAATCTACCACCCCTCCTTAGCATCCCCACATCTCCTAACAAGTTGATCAGCACCGATACGAAATAGATATGGATCATCACATATGTAGAGCTTAATGTTAGCAAAAAGTTTCTTCTTTTGCTGGTGAGACATCTTTTTCGGGATAGACCCGTCAACGAGAAAATTCGCGATATAGGCGAACCAAGGGTGACCGATGTCACACCCTGGTTTAGGGCCTAGGCGTGTGACCACAAGTTGGTACCTGTTTTGTAAATATATCAGAGTTTATGGTTTAATTTTAGCGGAAGACTTTAGGTTGAATATAATATTAATTTACATTGAAAATTTTACTCAGGAATTAAATACCCGAGTATTAGTTTACAAAACATATGTTTCATATTACAAGGATTTTAGTTATCAAAAACGGAGCCATCTTGTACGCGCTTCTAACTTCAAAAGACTCCAATCCTTGCTAGTGCTACTAATTCTTAATTACCTGCAATGGGTTGGAAAAATACGTCAGCTATATGCTGGTGAACACGTATGACTCGATAAAACATTTGAATGACATTATAATACAAATATAGTTTTCTTGACAACCTCAGCGGAAGTATTTCTACTTCCGGTATATGTACCACTGCCCTATACACACAACGGTATTCCCCGAGCCAAACGGCCCTGAACTGAGAACTGGTCATGACCGTTTAAGCTCGTGGCTTCATTGCCTTTGATTGATTGATTTGAGCTTTAACAGTTATGTTTGGATCCAGACACATGCGTATTCGGTCTGAGTTGATATTAATCTCTACTTTGTATTATAACGTTTTAGAGATTTCATTATCTCATGTAGACATTGATTGACTCGTTGAGACAAACTCCCGTGCGTCTCATTGAGTATAAATATGTTTTGACTGATTAAAAAGGTTAACATATTCACCTGTACCGTCGGTGTTGAAAACCTTGACTGATTGATTGAGTGATTGTGAAAGATATTAACCTATACGTAAATAGGTTCGTATGAATGTTTTGAATGATGTTAAGCTATGAGTGTAAGCTTAACTTTGAAATCGTTTATCTTTGATTGTGAATGAAAACACTTATTTTATGTGACGTTTGATATAGCATGCTTTGGCCTAATAGGTTCTATCATTTTGGTAAGTTTCTCCAGGTAAGTAAACGGGACCCTCAGTTGATTGGGATTTATACGAATTACTTTTCCTTAGGCAAGAAACTTACTACTAGTGATATCCCCCTTCCAGTTATTACATGCCCGTCAAAATATATCTTTCGTTTAACATTACTTCATCATGAAGTAACGTTTATGAAAACATGATTGTGAATGATTTGTAAAATACGATCAAGGTTAAAGGCCATAGCCTCGATTGATAGTCTAAGCAAAAATAACTTAAACGTAACTCCTACCTCAGATTGGATGCTTAGATTAATAATAAGAAAAAGGCAGGATCTTGATCTACTCGCTTAAGTGATTGCTACTTGATTATAACTTCGTTTCTTGCACGAAATACGAGAAAATGGCATGTCGGCTTACTATGGCAATGGGGCACGCCTTTCGAGGTTAAGTATGTGTAAATGGAGGTGTGTTTGGGATGAATGGAGCTCATGCCCGTCACCCCCCCCCCCCTTTATAGCCAAAATTGGACCCCATCGCGGTACGCGATGGGTTCCTTGTGCCCTATAGCGTAACGCGGCGCCGCAAAAAGACGCCGCCTTATGCGGTGGTGACACGTGGCCTGTCACAACGTGCCACATGTTGACACGTCGTTGGACACGTGTCCACTGACTCAGCAAGCCCATCGCGCTACGCGATGGGTTGAGTGTTACCCCGTCGCGTACCGCGACGGGAGAAGATTTTCAGAATTTTCATTTTTGGTCCCTGTACTTTCTAAATTAGTAATTTAGGCTTAAATTAAAGAGGGCAAAAGACGCGGTGTTACATCCTCCCTACCTTTTGAATAATCTTGTCCTCGAGATTTATTGGAATAGATTGGGATACTTTTTCTTAATTTCTGACTCGAGTTCCCAAGTGTACTCGGGTCCGCGTCTTGAATCCCATTTGACTTTCATGAGTTTGAGTCATTTGTGTTTGAGAAACTTGATCATACTATCTTCTATTTGGATAGGTTGTTCCACAAACTTAAGTTTCTCGTTGATCTTGACATCTTTTAATGGCATAGCAAGGGTTTCGTTGGCCAAACACTTGCGTAGATTGGATACGTGAAACACGTCATGAATTCCTTTCATTTCATCGAGTAATTCTAGTCGGTAAGCAACTGGTCCAATCCTTTCGAGGATCTTGAATGGTCCGATGAATCGTGGACTTAATTTTCCTATCTTTCTGAATCTTACTACACCTTTCCAAGGTGATACTTTCAACAACACTCTATCTCCTTCTTTAAATTCCAATGGCTTGCGACAAACGTCCGCAAAGCTCTTTTGTCTATCTCTCGCCGTTTTCAATCGTTCACGAATTTGTATAACTTGACAAGTGGTTCTTTTGAACAATTTCAGGTCCTGATAACTGACTATCACCTGTTTCTGACCAGCATACAGGCGTCCTACACTTACGACCATACAATGCTTCAAATGGTGATACTTGGATACTCGTATGATAACTATTGTTGTACGAGAATTCCATCAGCGGGCGATATGAGTGTCCCAACTTCCTCTTAAGTCGATAACACAGGCACGAAGCATATCTTCCAAGGTTTGAATTGTACGTTCACTTTGGCCATCAGTTTGGGGATGGTATGCAGTACTTAAGTTTAATCGGGTCCCCATAGCTTTTGAAAGCTTGACCAAAAATTCGAAGTAAAACGACTATCTCTGTCGGATATGATGGATAGCGGCACACCATGTAAGGATACAATGTTTTCGACATATAAGTGTGCTAACTTATCCATGCTGAATGTTTCTTGGATTGGAATGAAATGAGCAGACTTGGTAAGTCTATCTACAATAACCCAGATTGCATCATTTTGGCGTGAAGTTTTAGGTAACTTCATAATGAAATCCATAGTTATCATATCCCATTTCCATATTGGAATTTCGGGTTGTTGTAGTAGTCCTAACGGCTTTTGATGTTCAGCTTTCACTTTGGAACACGTTAGACATTTAGCTACATACAAAGCAATGTCTTTCTTCATTCCGATCCACCAGTAATCGTCTTTTAGATTGTGATACATCTTGTCGCTACCCAGATGCATCGTGTATTTTGACTTGTGTGCTTCTTCGAGAATCTTATCTCTTAGATTTCCGATCATTGGTACCCAAATTCTTGTACCAAGTCTAAGTATTTCATCACTTCCTTTGACTAATTGATCGATTGTACCATTCTCTTTTTTGGCTTTAATGTTTCCTTCTTCCAGTGCCAACTTCTGAACTTCTTTGATTTGACTAGCTAAATCGACTTTAAGTTCCAATTTAAGAGCTCGTACTCTCTTTGGTTTCTCATGTTCTTTTCTACTTAAGGCGTCAACCACAACGTTGGCTTTTCCTTCATGATACACGATATCACAGTCATAACCATTTAGCGTTTCCATCCAACGCCTTTGTCTCATATTTAGCTCTTTTTGATCAAATATGTGCTTTAAACTTTTGTGATCAGTGTATACAGTGAACTTTACACCATACAAGTAATGTCGCCATAACTTCAAAGCGAAAATTATAGCGACTAATTCAAGGTCATGTGTGGTGTAATATTTTTCATGAACTTTCAGTTGTATCGAAGAATAGGCAATTACTTTCTTTCCTTGCATCAAAACACATCCCATTCCTGTGTGTGAAGCATCACAGTATATGGTAAAGTTTTCCAATCCTTCTGGTAAGGCCAGAATATGTGCGTTGGTTAACTTTTGTTTGAGTGTTTCGAATGCTTCCTCTTGCTTCGGTCCCCATTCAAACTTAATTGACTTTCTTGTGAGTGAAGTTAATGGGATAGCTATTCGGGAGAAGTCTTGAATGAATCTTCGATAATATCCGGCTAAGCCTAGAAAACTTCGGACTTGAGTCGGTGTCTTGGGTTTCTCCCACTGAGTTATAGCTTCGATCTTTGCTGGGTCTACTTGAATACCCTTTTCATTTATAACATGACCAAGAAATTGTACTTCGGACGACCAAAATTCACACTTTGAGAATTTGGCGTACAATTTCTCATTCCTTAGGATTTCAAGTATAATCTTAAGGTGAACTTGATGATTGTCTTTGGATTTTGAGTAAACAAGAATGTCATCGATGAAAACAATAATAAACTTATCTAAGTATGGTTTGCAAATCCGATTCATCATGTCCATGAAAGCTGCTGGAGCATTAGTGAGTCCAAAAGGCATCACGGTGAACTCATAATGTCCGTGTCGGGTTCTAAAGGCTTTTTTAGGTATATCTTCTTCTTACACCTTCAATTGATGGTAAGCCGACCTTAGGTCAATCTTGGAAAAACAACTTGCTCCTTGGAGTTGATCAAACAAATCGTCGATTCTAGGTAATGGGTACTTGTTCTTGATCGTGACTTTGTTTAACTCTCGGTAATCTATACACATTCTCATTGATCCGTCTTTCTTCTTTACAAATAAAATTGGAGCTCCCCACAGTGACGAATTCGGTCGTATGAATCCTTTTTCCAAAAGTTCATCCAATTGTTTCTTTAACTCTTTCATTTTCGTTGGTGCTAGACGATAAGGTAATTTGGCAATTGGTGAAGTTCCCGGCATAAGGTTGATCTTAAATTCTACTTGTCTATCAGGCGGGGCTCCTAGTAATTCATTAGGAAAGACATCTTGAAATTCGGACACGATTGGCACTTCCTCCATCTTCTTTGGTTCAGGTTCCTTGGTTACATAAGCCATGAATGCGAGGCATCCCTTACCTATGCAATGACTTGCTTTGATTTTTGAAATGATTCCTACTTTTCCTCCTTCTTTATCTCTCCAGTTATACGAATGGTTTTATTATTAGGTGTTCAAATGCCAATGGCTCTATCATTACATAGGATACGGGCCTGATTAAACGATAACCAGTCCATACATAATACTACATAAAAACCTGCCAATTTCATGGGTAACAATCATACAGGTATGACGTGATTGGCTAAAGAAATTTTGGCATTATCTAAAGCTTCGGTTATTCTACTTATACTTCCATCAGCGGTTTCTACTTCATAATGTTTATTTAGTTTAACTAAGGGCTCATTTAATAGACTACAATATTTATAATCTATAAAGCTTTGGTTTGCACCCGAGTCAAATAAAACCCTAGCATAAACGTTATTTATAGGAAACGTACCGGTGATCACGTCCGGTATGTCAACTGCCTTTTGAGTGTTTAACATAAAGACACGAGCGTTTTCTTTCTTGGCATCGGTCTTCGCACCGCTGCCACTTGCACCTACTGCATTTGTCATTGGCTTTTTCTTTGGGCACTCTGTACTATAGTGTCCCTTCTCGCCTCACTCAAAACATACCCCGGTCTTCTTCCTACAATCTGCTTCCGAGTGTCCTGGTTTCTTGCAAATCCACATACAACAGTGTTAGTTGGTCGAAGACATCTACCGAAATGTCTCCTTCCGCATGACTTGCAAATGGGGCGACTATACACAAATCCCCCTTCTCTTTTCTTCTCCGTCTTCTTTATCTTTCCTCTCACACTAGTCTTTCCATCATCCTTCTTTTTCTCATCCCGATTCCTTATCATCCCATCCATCAAATACCCGGCCAACTCCATGGCAGATTCCGTCGAAGACGGCATATGTGAACGGACTAAATCACGGATTTCGATTGGTAACCCGTAAATATATCGCGTCACTTTGTTAATTTCAGGAGTGACCAAGTGAGGCACGATCCTACAATACTCAAGAAACTTAGTGTTATATTCCTTGAGGTTTGTCCCTAAAACCTTGTGGTTCCACAGTTTAGTCTGAATCTGATCCATTTCGTTTATCGGGCAGAACTTCTTTAGTATCATGGCTTTGAATGTTGCCCAATCCAAGTTGTATAAATTCTCTCTACCCTTGATTCCAATCAGGGTATTCCACCATTCTAATGCTTCCCCTTTGAACATTTGGGAAGTATATTGCACCTTCTCACTCTCCGTACACTTGCTAATCAATTCAATTGATTCCATTTCCTCCAATCATCGGAGGGTATGTATTGCTCCTTTATCCCTGTGAAATTCCTTGGGGTTATAGACTTTAAACACCTTGAAATCACAACCTTCGTGTATTTTAAGTTTCTTTGTCTTCTCACGGAGGTCGTTTTCAGTAGTGGAGCTTTCATCACTCACTTCTTTCTTTTTGTCAGTTTCCTTTTTCTTATCTTCTTTCTTTTCCGACTCTTTCTTAGATTCTTTCTTGGATTCTCTTTTTGAAGTAGCGGTTTCACTTCTACTTTGACTTGTTCTTTTATTAGATTGAGAAACGGAACGACTAGGATCATTTTTCAATATTTCATAAATCGGGTTCACAGCTTCTTTTATTAAGTCGCGGATACCAAGCATATAATTTGGAGGTATAGCTTGTATATTTTTCGTGGTAGCTTTTTCTTGCAAAATTTCTTCAATTGTCTTTCCTTTATTGTTTACTTGAATTTCTGGATTACTGTTTGCTTTAGACATGCTGTTACATGAATAAAACAAGATTTAGGAAGGACACACTTTATATTACATTATTTATCTTACAAGAAAAAGGATTACAACAACTACAACAGTACACAACTACGATTTCTAATCCTTAATCCATTTCTTAACAAGATTCTTCATCTTGTCACATTTCTTAACTATTTTCCTTCCTATTTTCTTCTTATCCACAACCTCATTCCTTAGCTCGTCCATCACCGAGTTTGGCGGGTTCGGATATCCCATTGGTGCAGATGCAGCTGGAAAGAGATATACATTTTCTTGTGGATAAAGATGCGGTTTCGCAACGTATGCGTGCATTTCTTCATCGGGAATATTGGTAGTATAAAATTCCTCGATAAGATTTGCTTCCTCACGAATCTCCTTAGCTTGTTGTGAAATCGAAGGTCTTGGTCCTAAATATGGAGGAAATTAAGGACTCTCGTTTTCTTCTTCCTCCTCGGGATCCTCCTCTTCTTCAGGATCCTCCTCCGATTTATAAGGATTCTTGATTGGTGATGAGTTAAGTCTCTTTTTATATGGCATACTAACCCTCATTTTTGGTTTATGACTGGGTTCTGCAGATGCTGGTGTGGTCTCGTATTGATAGTTCAATGGTGGTGATCCAAATTGCCATCTCCTTTGATCAGAGTGACAATTCATCCAGCTTGATGACTCCGATTCAATTTCCTGCTTGATCTTGCTTTGCACTTCCTGTTCCTCGGAAGGATGGTATGTTGGAATGTCGGAGGGGTAATACTGGGGAATGTTGTCCTCGGTATTATCAGAGATTTCGATTGGACATTGTTGACTGCTTGGGAGATACACGAGTTGGCTCCCATACGGTAACACTGGATTGATTGGTTGATTGTGACTGAAAAAACTAGTATAATAACTATTGCTACTTTCCATATCGGATGGTTCGTGATTGATTGTCCGTATTGATCGAATAACTAATCGGTGTCTATGGCCAAAATAGTTAATATAAGACATCTGCATTTAGGTAGATTAGGGATAGGAGGTTTACCAATCCTATCTTATCCCTACGAATAGTAATAATAATCATAATAATGGTTAAAGCCTAGGTACTAATGTTTAATACCTAATTCGCTTAAACTGATGGCTCTGATACCAAACTGACACACCCCGGTTTAGGGTCTAGGCGTATGACCACAAGTTGGTACATGTTTTGTAAATATATCAGAGTTTATGGTTTAATTTTAGCGGAAGACTTTAGGTTGAATATAATATTAATTTACATTGAAAAATTTTACTCGGGAATTAAATACCCGAGTATCAGTTTAAAAAACATATGTTTCATATTACAAGGATTTTAGTTATCAAAAACGGAGCCACCTTGTACGCGCTTCTAACTTCAAAAGACTCCAATCCTTGCTAGTGCTACTAATGCTTAATTACCTGCAATGGGTTGGAAAAATACGTCAGCTATATGCTGGTGAACACGTATGACTCGATAAAACATTTGAATGACATTATAATACAAATATAGTTTTCTTGACAACCTCAGCGAAAGTATTTCTACTTCCGGTATATGTACCACTGCCCTACACACACAACGGTATTCCCTGAGCCAAACGGCCCTGAACTGAGAACTGGTCATGACCGTTTAAGCTCGTGGCTTCATTGCTTTTGATTGATTGATTTGAGCTTTAACAGTAATGTTTGGATCCAGACACATGCGTATTCGGTCTGAGTTGATATTATTCTCTACTTTGTATTATAACGTTTTAGGGATTTCATTATCTCATGTAGAAATTGATTGACTCGTTGAGACAAACGCCCGTTCGTCTCATTGAGTATAAATATGTTTTGACTGATTAAAAAGGTTCACGTATTCACCAGTACCGTCGGTGTTGAAAACCTTGACTGATTGATTGAGTGAGTGTGAATGATATTAACCTATACATAAATAGGTTCGTATGAATGTTTTGAATGATTTTAAGCTATGATTGTAAACTTAACCTTGAAATCGTTTATCTTTAATTGTGAATGAAAAAACTTGTTTTATGTGACGTTTGATATAACATGCTTTGGCCTAATAGGTTCTATCACGTGGTAAGTTTCTACAGGTAAGTAAACGGGTCCCTCGGTTGATTGGGATTTATACGAATTACTTTTCCTTAGGCAAGAAACTTACTACTAGTGATATCCCGCTTCCAGTTACTACATGCCCGTCAAAATATATCTTTCGTTTAACATTACTTCATCATGAAGTAACGTTTATGAAAACATGATTGTGAATGATTTGTAAAATATGATCAAGGTTAAAGGCTATAGCCTCGATTGATAGTCTAAGCAAAAATAACTTAAACGTAACTCCTACCTCAGATTGGATACTTAGATTAATAATAAAAAAAGGCAGGATCTTGATCAACTCGCTTAAGTGATTGCTACTTGATTATAACTTCGTTTCTTGCACGAAATACGAGAAAATGGCATGTCGGCTTACTATGGCAATGGGGCACGCCTTTCGAGGTTAAGTATGTGTAAATGGAGGTGTGTTTGGGATGAATGGAGCTCATGCCCGTCACCCCCCCCCCCCTTTATAGCCAAAATTGGACCCCATCGCGGTACGCGATGGGTTCCTTGTGCCCTATAGCGTAACGCGGCGCCGCAAAAAGACGCCGCCTTATGCGGTGGTGACACGTGGCCTGTCACAACGTGCCACATGTTGACACGTCGTTGGACACGTGTCCACTGACTCAGCAAGCCCATCGCGCTACGCGATGGGTTGAGTGTTACCCCGTCGCGTACCGCGACGGGAGAAGATTTTCAGAATTTTCATTTTTGGTCCCTGTACTTTCTAAATTAGTAATTTAGGCTTAAATTAAAGAGGGTAAAAGACGCGGTGTTACAACCGAAATCTTGTGCCTTAACGAACATCAAATACTCGGTAGGAAAATGATCATCGAGCTCAACACTTTCATCTCCAACTTCGGCACTCTCTAGGCGTTACAAATGATCGGCCGCCACATTCTCGGCCCCATTTTATCACAGATCTCTATATCAAACTCTTGAAGTAGTAGAATCCAATGGATAAGACTAAGCCTAGCATCCCACTTACTGAAGATATATCAAATAACATCATGATCTGTGTAAACAATGGCCTTGGACAGAACAAGATAGGACTTAAACTTATCGAATGCAAACACAACTGCTAACAGCTCATTCTCAATGGTGGTGTAATTATGCTGGGCGTCGTTTAGGGTCTGGCTCGCATAGTAGCTCAGATAGAAGTGTCTCTACTTCCGCTATCCAAGAACGGAACCTAATGCATAATTGCTCGCATCACACATCAACTCGAATGGTAGCGTCCAGTTCAGAGCAACCATGATCGGGCGTTAACAAGTTTGTTTTTTAAAAGATCAAACGTCTCGATACACTGCTCAGAAAAGACAAATGGAGCATCTTTCTGAAGAAGCTTTGTCGTGGGTCTCGCGATTTTAGAATAAGCTTTGATGAAACGGCGGTAGAATCCAGCGTAACCCAAAAAGCTTCGAATAGATCTCACGGAAGTAGGCGGGGGAAGTTTAGAGATTGTTTTGATTTTGGCTCGATCTACCTCAATCCCCGCAATCAAGATTCGATACCCCAAGGAAATGCCCTCGCGAACCATCTGATGACACTTCTCCCAGTTAAGGACTAGGTTGGTATCAATGCAACGAGGCGTTATCTTTTGAAGATTGAAAAGACAATGATCAAAAGAATTCACGAATACCAAAAAGTCGTCCATGAAAACCTCCATGGATTCCTTGATCATATCAAGAACTATAGCCACCATGCATCTCTGAAATGTGGCTCGAGCATAGCAAAGTGCGAACGGCATATGTTTATAGGCAAACATATCATAAGGACAAGTGAGTGTGATTTTCTCCTGGTCATCTAGAGCTATCGGGATCTGAAAATACCCAGAAAGACCATCAAGGAAGAAGTAATACTGCTGACCTGCTAAACGTTCCATTATCTGTTCAATGAAGGGTAAAGGAAACCGGTCTTTCCTGATGGCATCATTTAGTCTACGATAATCGATGCAGACTCTCCGACCAGTCACAGTTCGAGTGGGAATGAGCTCGTTTTTCTCAATGGTGACAACAGTCATGCCACATTTCTTAAGAACCACTTGTACTGAACTAACACATGCACTATCAAAAATGGGAAAGATGATCCTTGTATCAAGGAGTTTGACAATCTATTTCTTCACCACATCCTGCATCTTCGGATTTAGCCTGCCTTCTCTTAGGCTGAACAACGGTTTTGAAATAATCCTCCATGAGGATTTTATGAGTGAAGAATTAGGGGTTTATACCTTTGGTGTTGATAATATTCCAAGCAATGGCCTCCTTGTGCACCCTGAGTTCCTTCATCAACTTCTTCTTCTCGCGCTCCATCAGTGTAGAAGCAATAATCACTGGCAGCTTTCTCTCTTCATCCGAAAACGCGTACTCTAAGTGAGTAGGTAGATATTGAAATTCTAAGGAAGAAGGAGGACTCTTGACAGAAGGTCGATCCTTCGGATCAACTCGCATGATCTTGGTAGACAAATCAAAATCAAGGGAGGACGACTCGGCGTCAGCATCAGAGGGCTGTTCGGTCATTGCGACCATCTCAAACTCTAGAATCTCCTTATCTAGAATATGTGTGTCTGAGGCAGAGCCTTCACAAATGTCACTGAAAAACTCACCCATATGAGTCATGATCGTATCAATGAAGTGTAGGAAGTCATCAGTCGATTTGGGGTGTTTTCTAGACTGTCGTACGTCAAATGTGACGTTCTCGTCCCCTACTTGAAGGATCAATTTACCATCGCGAACGTAGATCAACGCCTGCGCGGTGGCTAGAAAAGTTCTGCCTATAATGAGTTGAACACTATCATCCTCGTTCATGTCAAGAATAATGAAGTCCCCGAGAAGATGAACTTATCAATGTGAACAGGCATGTTCTCAACAATCCCACATGGATATTTCATGGATCGGTCCGCGAGTTGAATGCTCATTCTAGTGGGCCGTGGTTAGCCTAGCCCTAGTCTACTGAAAACAGAATACGGAATAAGATTAATATTGGCCCCAAGGTCAGCGAACACATGACTAACCATATTGTCGCCTAAGATGCAAGGAATCGTGAAACTCCCAATATCGGCCATATTTTCAGGCAACTTGCTCTCAATACGGAAGAGCACCTAGCACTAACAGGAACAAAGGAGACTTTGGCTAACTTTTGCTTATTCGTGAGAGTGTCCTTGAGGAACTTGACATATTTGGGAATTTAAGTCAGTACCTCAAGGAATGGAACGTAGGTGAATTTGCTTAAGAAGTTCTAAGAATTTGGCGTTCTCTTCCTCGTATCCATTCAATTGAAGTCTCCCGGGATATGGCAACTTCGGCTTATAAACACTCAGTGACGGTTTTGATTGCTTCTCGGCATGTGTTGTACTTGCTGGGCTGCACCTCTGGTGCACCTTGGCCGGCGGAGACTCTATCTGAATCTCCTCGTCAACTGCATGCTCCTCGACGACTCCTCATGTAGTCACCTCCTAAATAACGGGCTCTTCACGTGCCCCTGCACCACTCCTCAATTAGGTTTTCACGATGATGCTGTTGTTGCTGCTGATAGCCACTGGTTTAGCCTCCAGGAAAGTTATTCTGATTTCTCTAGCCAGTGTTATCGCCGAAGGCGGGGTTTTGATATTGAAAGGCGAGATTCTGATTTTCACTGGGAAATCTATGGTGTCATGGCCGCCTCTACACACCTCACAGTTTGCAACATTTTTCACCGTGAGACCGTTCATCATTTTCTTTAGCGAGTCAACTTGAGCTTGGAGTGAGGTGTTTGAATCCACTTCGTACAATCCTTTGGTTGTATTGGTTGGGGCCTTAGTCTCTCGCCCCTCGTAGCTCGCGGCATGGTCCTGTAACAGATCAAATCACTCGACAAGAAGTTTGTTCTTCAGCAGATTCCCATTGGCCGTCTGATTTAGCATCTCTCTAGTGTGCTTTATCGCCTCATTATAGAACTTCTCGACAAGCATCCATGTCAGCAGGCCATGATGAGGAAAACTAAGAAGTAGGTCCTTGAATCTCTCCCAGGCCTCACAAAAATATTCTTTAATCGCCTCTAACCGTGTCCCCGACAACGGCGCCAAAAACTTTATGTGCAAAAATATATATATAAAATAAACACGAATCGCAAAGAAGCTTTAAAACAAAACAACCAAACCTAGTTCACACAATCAGCAAGTGTACCGATCGCATGTAGCAAAGAGAAAGGAAGTCCGGGTATCAAACTTAGGGACACAAGAGGTGGCTTGGATACTAAAACCTAACTAAGTCCTGCCTGAATGATTATTAATAGATATTATTATAATTTTATTTTATTTGAATTAATTAAACTAACTTAACCCAACTTAAAGAAACTAACGAGAAAACTTAATGGGATTTAACGATAATGGGAAAACGAATCACCTAGGCAGGATGATTTAAACGGCTATAAGATGACTCGGGTGCTAACACATGGTTGAAACCAGGGTTCTAAAGATGATCTAACATAGGTGAGGTCAAGACACTGGGTCCCTATGGTCAGTGCTACTAGTAAACCCTAATAACGTCTAGATAGCTTTTAATTCTTGGTTGTTTTATCTACGTACCCTAATGACTCATAACTTGGTCCATGTCTAAGTCATATGTCTCACTAAGGCTCGAGCTATTACCAACCTATGATATAAGGGGTAACTCTATACTAAAGGCAAAATAACTCAAATCACAAACTACCTAGTCGACTGTTGGAAAACCGCACGTGGTCTCGCAACGAATAACCAAATCAATTAAACTAGCAAGATAAGCTGACACCTAAGGTCTTGGTCCAACTCAAAGGCGGTGAACCTATTGGTTTTAATGACCTAAGCAACAAAAACCCTAATGGTACGTCTACCACAATCAATCAATACACAAAGTATTAACCGAACTATGCAATTAACGATGACACGAAACTAATTCATGCTATAATCAATCACACAGGGTACATTTAACCTAAAATACATCTATGATAGCAGGTAAACACATAATTATTTAAAAATACGAGCATTACAATGGACAAACAATCAACTACACGTTAAGCACCCAAAACTAGTTCAGTTAAACCGTTATACATCAAACATAGGTGATTCAAACAAGTTTAGCCAAGAATCATGAATGAATAGAAGATAAAACAGATAAATATGATAAAATTGTTCATTAGAAACTAATTACAACTTGTTTGAATGTCTAAAACTCAAAAAAGAACTCACAGTTGTTAAAATACTCAAAACCAACAACCGGGTTATGAAACTTGAAACCGATAGTTTGTCCTCCATGGTAATTCGTCCAAGAATGATGTTTGGTGGCTAGAATGAGGATGTCTATCGAATTAGGGTTGATATGTGATGTTTATATAATGTAAAATTCGTTAAAACCCTAAAATCCAAGCCATTAAACAAACAGAACCGGTCAAATGAACCACTACAAGACAAAATAGTCGTTTTGGAATTCTGGAAAGCCCTAACACCACATCTTTTCGATTTTTAACTCGTTTATGTAACATCGTGAAATTTTGGGATAAAAAATAACAAGTTTCCAAAGTCAGGGGATCAAAAATGTAAAATTCTAATCTATAGGGTTAAAAATAAAAATTATGGTCACCTGACCCATTCCGATACGCGATGGATCAGAAGGGGAAACCCATCACGTAACGCGATGGGTGGACTGACAGGCTGGACACCTGGCCTGCCACGTGGCACAACTTCCGCCACGTGTCACCACGTGGAATCACGTCTGCCATGTGTCGCCACGTGGCAAGCCTAGTAGTGACAAGGCAGAGCTACATCGCGATACGCGATGGACTAGCTCAAAGGGCCATCGATTACCGCGATGGGTCCCCTGCCTTGCCTATAAATAGCAAGCTCGGGTTCTTCACATTTCATAGTCAAATCACACACATATATCTCTATATAGCATCTCTCTAGAACCCAAGAATCATAACCTCGATCCACCTCGAAAAACGTGCCCTTATTCCTCGTTTTCCATGCCGACGTTCCTCGATATTCGTGCCACTTACTACCGAGGTTCCAATCAAGAAGGATCAACCATCTCGACGTCCCGAAGAATTGCCTCATAAGGCGTGCCGAAGTATGGAAAATTGTTGGTGCCTCGTTTTGCGTGCCAAAGTGAAGTGTTGATCAAGAAAGTGTTGGAAAAGGTAAAAGATGTCGAAGTGATGCTCGATCGTCTAGAGTAATTATAAGAAAACCAAGGTAGGCATAATGGCGAATAAAATAATAATAAAATATTATAAAGGCTTAAAACCATAAGTCGAGTGATGACCGTCATTTGAGTCAATCAAAAACCTAATTAAACTACCCAGATAGGATAAGTAATGTATCGTATCCACCATTTTGTGGTCAATGTGATTCGTGTACATATTTAATATTATGATGTAACTGGTTTTAGTGCTGATCACACAAGCAATTAAAGTGAATTTAGAGAATTATGTAAGACGCAAGTAAACGAGTTTCAAGCAATTAACAAAGCAAATCACACCCGTGAATTCAAGTAAGCAACCTACAGTTATCTCATGCAACCTAACAAATTAATTATTAACGATTAACTATAGACTGATTAATCAGACAAAACCTTAGACATCAACAATCACTTTACACACGGCACTGGTTATCAAACAGTTCTTGCCAGTGTGACTCAGTTAAGGGCGATCGTATGTTTTATCGTATTCAATTTTACCAAACAGTCATATGATCAATTATCTAGCAACTGGTAACAAATCGTTCAGACTAACGTAAGCCTAAACCGATTGAACACACATAAATACCAAACATCAATAATCATATATCAATCATCAATAATCATACAAGAATGTTCTTAATCACATGAGAAAAACTGTAAAGATTACAAAGTATACATCCCTGGTGCGATTCTAGGAGATTAGCCGAGCCTTGACATCGTGAAATCTTCCATATGGATGATATGGATCATGTATAAGGTCTTGGCACGAGTTATGATGGTGAAAATCGCCTTCTTGGAATGCTGGAATTGCCTCTTGTTGATAAAAACGGAGTTAGGGTTCTTTATCATGAAGAGTATGATATAAACCTAATTTCCCATCTGCACCCCCCATCGCGATACGCGATGGACCAGAAGTCAACATTATTTTTAAATCCCATCGCAATACACGATGGGTTCTCAAGCAAGCCCATCGCGTATCGCGATGGGTCTTGTCACCAGCAAACTTTGTTATCTTGTCTCGTTTCACGTGCTGGACATCCCGGGTCTTCATTCCATACCACAACAGGTCCAAATTGAGTACTTTAATGCCTGTGACCTGAAATTCAATAATACACGTATGAAGTATCGAAGTTCCTAAAATAAATGATTAAAACAAAATAATAAACGAACTAAAACATATACACATTAACCAACCATCACATCCCCACACTTATATTTTGCTTGCCCTCAAGCAAACTCTAAAGCAAACATCAACCTCCATCATAGGTATGTAGATTATCTCCATTAATACTAGTAAGGTTTAAGGTCATACCCAGTTTCCCAGATTGACACTTTCTAGATTGATATCGCACAAATACGGTTAATGCTATAATAAAAACAATAGAGCCGCCCAGACAAGTGTACTTTGTTTCCGGTTAAGGTACACATGCTCATACCACTCATAATATAATAACTCTCCTCTCGGTTTAATATATGGACTAGCAAACGATGTGCTAGTATCACTCTGCTCTCAGTATCATTCATAAACAGGTATCCATCCATAAAATTTCTTTGACACAAATGCAAATCAAGAGGACTTAAAAAGGGTTGTAATGGGGCTAGGTGTAAGGGTATGTCATGTATATAAAAATATACATCTTTTTAAGCATCAAATAATCTCTAAAACAGCAACTTCTATCGTATAATATAGTTAAAATAACTACTTATCATATTAAAATGTATTTTCGGGTGAATCCAAGCCTCAAACGAAGAAAAGAATGAAAAAACAAAGAAAAACCAAAGAAAACAGCAAAACATGGGGCTGTGCTTCAGGAAACATGGGGCTGTGCTTCAGGAAACATGGGGCTATGCTTTCAGGAAACATGGGGTTGTGCTTTTGGAAACACGGGGCTGTACTTTTGGGGAACACGGGGCTGTGCTTTTGGCAAACACGGGGCTGTGCTTTTGGAAGCACGGGGCCGTGCTTCTGGTCACTTTTCAGAAAAGACAAAATAATCTACAAGAAAAGACAAAATAGTGAACTGCTGGACACGGGGCCGTGCTTTTTGAAACACGGGGCCGTGCTTACCTCTCAGAAACGACAAAAAGAATTAGCACATGTCACTAAAAAAGCACGGGGCCGTGCTTATCACGCACGGGGCCGTGGACGAGGATACAGAAAAGACAAAAAGAATTGAGCACATTTCACTAAAAAACACGGGGCCTTGCCTACCTACCACGGGGCCTTTGCCACCTCACACAAAAGACAAAACAAATCTGGCACATGTCATAAAAATACACGGGGCCGTGCTCATCAAGCACGGGGCCGTGCCTCACCATCCAGATTGCCTATAAATAGTGGCTCATGTTGCATTCATTAAGTGTGCCTTGAAAAGATTTCTATCCGATTATCTCTTATAAAAACACACACTAACACTCACATAGAAGGTTTAGTGAAGAGTTTGAAGGCTTGGAGGCCATCACCATCAACCATCATCATCATCCATCATCATCATCATTAAGAAGGAAGCTTCATCTACATTTGGTTAGATTGTTCCAAGTTTAATCATGTATTTGTTATTATCATCCATCTTAATGTTTATCATCATGTTCATTATGAGCTAAACTCCATTTACCATCTAAAATCTATGAAGAAGATTTGTTTTACTTGATGATTATATAAAACATGTGGTTTAGTTTGGTAAAGTACATGGTTATCTTACAATTATCTTTTGATGAGAAATGTTTCACCATCTTAAAATACTAATTCAAAGTTGGTGATTTTCAATTATATTGGCAATCGTTCATGATCGATTCATGTTCTTGAAAGATAGAAATACTTTGATACATTATCGAAACATGGATCCTTATATTGTACTTAGAAATGATGAGATATAAGTTATGATGTATTTCTCTAAGTCTTGGTAATCCGAAAATGGCTTTGCTTAGGATATCATGCTAGTTAAAGAAATAACATGTTAACGGAATGTGTAATTATAACCTACATAAATCACCCAAGGGGAGGTTGTGTGAGTTAACTACAACCACTCAAAGTTGTTAGGATTGGTATTTGAGAAATCGAAGTCAATTCTAATCATTCTACTTTACCAACTGCTTATCTACTTAAATTGACATTCTCGGGGTAGCGTGCTATTAAGCATAGGATGGACTTGAAAATATGCATGCTATTATTCATTATGTCATAGAATGTGTTCACTCCAAAATGAGGATCATAATTCTATCATATATTATTAGGACAAGTCTATCACATGTTTAACTATTAATCATCAATGAACAATGGAGTGGATTCTAGATATTAGATGCTAACCTTCGCATAATTGGACAACTCGTTTATAATTTATTATCTTGGTCACCTATATATTATATATAAGTTTTTACATTTTATAAAAAGTTCAAAATTAACCCCAAAATGATTAAAACCTTTGATTAAAGTAAAACAATGATTTATTATTAGAAACCTTTGTTTCCACGGATCGATACTTGGTTCTTACCAATACTATTCTACATATACGATAGGTACACTTGCCTATTTTGGGTATGTTTAGTCTTTGTAGAAATCACTTTTATAAATTTAAAACACGATCTTGTGCAAAAGCAACTAATTCCATCCTTTTATATTTTACTACTACACGCGCACACGCATCAAAGTTTTTGGCGCCGCTGCCGGTGACATGGTACGTTTCTAAGAACGATCCAAGTTTTAATTTAATCATTGTCTATAATTGTACAAAGTTTTAACTTCTATTTTATTTTGTTTTACTTTTATTTTTTATTAAATATTAAAATATATAAATATTACGGCTAGCCTACTTTTTATCTTTATTTACCTTACCTTACTCTAGCTTAATTTATTTAGACCTTAGTTTAGTTTAGTTTAAAATAGCGTAGCATAACTCGTAGTTTAACTTAGACTAACCTTTAGATTAACTTTAGCTAACTTTTACTTTAGTTTAATTTTGATTTAGTCCCATGTATGTCCTCTACTTTTGAGCCTGAGCTTGTTTCTCCAATTTCTGAACCGGAACGACTCTTTCGTCGAAGAATGCGTAAACGGACTACAGAAACCGCAGAAGCAATCAAAGACGAATCAGTAGACGCCACCACATCAGGAGAAAATCAAAACCGAATAAATGATGACGGCCCAGAACAATGAGCCGAACATGAGCCAGTACGCCAAGCCATCTCTCGAAGGCTACGACAATGGAGTGGCTCCACCTAAAATCACCGAAAATTTCGAAATCAAATCAGGCACCATTCATATGGTGGAAAATTCAGTTCAATTTCATGGTCTCCTCGACGAAGACCCTCTTTCTCACATATCCCGATTTCTACGAATCTGCGGCACCTTTAAAATCCAAAACTGTTCAGAATGGATAGAATGGATAGAATCTATTTCCTCTGGTTCCAGCACCACTTGGGACCAGATGGTTGAACGGTTTCTCCTCAAATATTTTCCGCCCGATAAAACTGCCAAATACCGGGCCAGCATTACCGGATTCCGGACCGATGATGATGAGTCGTTACACGCAGCATGGGAGAGATACAAAAGTCTTCTAAGAAGATGCCCACACCATGGACTGAGCGTATGGTTACAAGTTCAAACTTTCTTTGACGCACAATCCAGTCAAAACAAACAGACCATCGACCAGATCGCTGGTGGAGACCTGGGATCCAAATCACCTAACGAAGCATTTGAAGTCCTGGAGAAGGCCGCAAAGAAGAGTTTTGCTTACAACCCACCAAGATCTACACCTACCCATAAAGGAATACACCACGTTGATTCCAACACTCTTGTCACAGCACAGCTTGAAGCTCTTTCTAAAAAATTCGAACAACTTCAAGCCGAACTATCAAAAACCAGACTCACATGTGACACTTGTGGGGGAAATCAAAAGACGAGTGACTGTAAACAAGTCATCATAGCCATGGAAGAAGTCGATTTCATCGCTTGAAAGAACAACGCTTTCAGCAACAACTACAATCCAGGATGGAGAAACCACCCGAATTTCAGTTGTCAAGACGGAGGTAACACTCACTTACCCGAATTTGAGAAAAGACCGATAAATCAACCCTTCCAGCCTAAACCTCAATTCCAAGATCAAAGTTCTAGTTGCCATCAAAACCCAAGCTACTCTAAGATCGAAGAAATGCTAATCCAACTGATGACCAAAACAATTGAAGCAGAGAAGAAGGCCGACTCAAGAGTTGATGATATCAGCGGAGTATTATTAAAAAATGAAGCCGACCTCAAAAGTCAACAAGCATCATTGCGGTATCTAGAAACTCAGATCGAACAGATTGCCCGACAATTGTCAGAAAAACCCGACGCTCTTCCAGGCAACACTATAACAAACCCAAATGCAGCAGCCAACGCTTTTTCATTAAGAAGTGGCACAACCACTGTTGCCTCACCAACTTCAGAACCAGTTATGAAAAAGGAATCCCCTGATAAAACGCAGGAAAGACTGATCCCAATGGGCACCGTACAACCCAAGGAGCCATTCCGAACTTATATTCCACCTATTCCATACCCTGGACGGCTGAAACAGGAGAGATTGGAAGCTCAGTACGGGAAGTTTTTAGAACTCTTCAAACAACTCCACATCAACATCCCTTTCGTCAAAGCCATTGCTCAAATGCCGAACTATGCAAAGTTTCTCAAAGAAGTGCTGATCAACAAAAGGAAGCTGGAGGAGCTATCGCATGTCACCTTGAGTAAAGAATGTTCAACTGTCCTTCAAAGCAAGCTGCCGCCATAAATGACCGATCCATGGAGTTTTACTATCCCTTGTCTCATAGGAAATTTGTCTGTTAGCAATGCCCTGGCTGACCTAGGAGCTAGTATTAATTTAATGTCTTATGCGGTTTTTGCAAAACTAGGGATAGGAGAACCAAAGCCCACCCGCATGAGCATTCAATTAGCTGACCGATCTGTTAAATATCCCCGGGGTATTGTTGAAAACATGCTTGTCAAAATTGACAAATTTGTTTTCCCAGTAGATTTTGTGATTCTAGACATGGAGGAAGAAAAAAGTGTACCACTGATTTTAGGAAGACCCTTTTTAGCCACCGCAAAGGCTATGATTGATGTTTGCACCGGCAAACTCACTCTCAGGGTCACTGACGAGGCAATCACTTTTGACATAGGAAAATCTATGCAATATCCGCAACATCACGATGACACATTATACTGTGTCGACATAATAGATTCTATCATGAGTTGCTATGTGCGAAAATCATCCATTAATACCTCATTAGAAACGCAAATCTTAACTGACACTATTACCAAACCCAATTTAGAAAATGATAATCTCAATACTGTCAATAACTATCAGGATACATCAGAAATAGTATATGAGATCACTGAATGTAATGAAAAATCAAAACCATCAATTGAAGAACCACCAGCCTTAGAGTTAAAAGAACTACCAAACCATCTCGAATACGCCTTTCTAGAAAAAGACTCTAAACTCCCAGTAATTATTTCATCTCACCTTTCTAAAGAAGAGAAAGACGAACTTCTTAAGGTTCTCAAAAACCATAAGAAGGCTATCGCATGGAAAATCATGGATATCAAGGTCCCTCCTTTTGTACTCACAAAATTCTCATATAGGAAGAATACAAACCTGTGGTCCAACATCAAAGATATCTCAATCCCAACATGCAAGATATGGTGAAGAAGGAAGTAATAAAACTGCTTGATGCCGGATTAATCTACCCAATCTCGGATTCGCCTTGGGTAGGTCCAGTTCAAGTAGTACCCAAGAAGGGAGGAATGACAGTCGTAATGAACGAGAAGGACCAAAGTTGCAAATGAGAACCATCACAGGCTGGCGAGTTTGTATTGATTACCGGAAGCTTAATGACGCCACAAGAAAAGATCATTTTCCACTTCCTTTCATCGACCAAATGCTTGAGCGATATATGGAAAAATGTTCTACTGTTTTCTTGATGGATTTTCCGGATATTTCCAAATTCCCATTGCTCCTGAAGATCAGGAGAAAACCACCTTTACATGTCCGTATGGAACCTTCGCCTACCGAAGAATGCCATTTGGACTATGTAATGCTCCAACCACCTTCCAACGTTGCATGGTGGCCATCTTTCATGAAATGATCGAAAACTCTATGGAAGTCTTCATGGATGACTTCTCAGTCTTCGGAGACTCCTTCGATCATTGTCTGAAAAACCTAGACAAAATATTAGCTAGGTGTGAAGAAGTGAATCTAGTGCTCAACTGGGAAAAATGCCACTTTATGGTAAAGGAAGGCATTGTTTTCGGTCACAAGATATCCCAAGCAGGACTAGAAGTTGATAGGGCCAAAATAGAAACCATATCCAAACTTCCACCACCAACTTCAGTCAGACCAATTAGAAGTTTTTTAGGTCACGCAGGCTTCTACCGCCGCTTCATAAACGACTTCTCAAAAATTGCTAGACCTATGACCAAACTTTTGTAGAAAGACGCACCATTTTTCTTCTCTAAAGAATGTGTTGAATCATTCAACATATTAAAAGACAAACTTGTCAACGCACCGATCAGGACTACACCCGATTGGACCCTTCCATTCGAGATCATGTGCGATGCAAGTGACTTTGTAGTTGGAGCCGTACTCGGACAACGCAAAGAAAAACACTTTCACCAAATTTGCTATGCCAGTAAAACTCTTAACGATGCACAAGAAAACTACACCACAACAGAAAAAGAGTTATTAGCAGTAGTTTTCGCCTTTGAAAAATTTAGATCCTACCTAGTTCTTTCCAAAACCATAGTATACACCGACCATGCCTACATAAGATACCTCTTCAAAAAACAAGATGCAAAACCCAGACTCATCCGATAGATCCTACTACTCCAAAAATTTGACATTGAAGTCAAGGACAAAAAAGGAGCAGAGAATTTCACCGCAGACCATCTTTCGCGCTTAGAATGCCCAGCTTCAGAAGAACTTCACAAAGAAATTATCGATGATAATTTTCCAAATTAAATTCTCATGCATATCCAAGTAGTCATGCAGAGGATGAAAGTCCTTGGTTTGCCAACTTCGCAAACTATCTGGCTTGTAGAATCCAAAGAAAAGGGCTAACGTATCAACAACGGAAGAAATTCTTCTCTGACCTTAAGTTCTACTTCTGGGAAGATCCATACTTGTTTAGGATAGGGGCCGATCAGGTTGTTCGTAGGTGTGTAGCGGGAAAGGAGGCCTTAGATATTCTCAAACACTGTCATGAAGGACCTACTGGGGGATACCACAGTACCGCCACCACGGTCAGAAAAGTGTTTGATGCAGGATTTTTCTGGCCCACCATATATAAAGACACACATGCTTTGATCCAAGCATGCGATGCTTGTCAAAGAGCCGGGAAAATCTCAGCCAAGAATGATATGGCTCAAAAAGGCATTCAATTTTGTGAGGTCTTTGATGTGTGGGGAATAGATTTCATGGGCCCTTTTCCTAACTCATTCGGAAATAAGTATATCCTAGTAGCAGTCGACTACGTCTCTAAATGGGTAGAAGCTCAAGCTCTTCCCACTAATGATGCTCGGGTTGTAGTAAGATTTCTGAAAAAGTTATTTTCACGATTCGGTACTCCAATGGCCTTAATCAGCGACATAGGTACTCACTTCTGCAATGCCCTAATGGACAAAGTCTTAGCACGATCTGGAGTTCACCATCGACTGGAAACACCATATCACCCTCAGACCAGTGGACAAGTAGAAGTCTCGAATCGAGGAATCAAGAGGATTTTAGAAAGAACTATAGGAATGAATCGCAAAAATTGGACAGAAAAGTTAGATGATGCTTTGTGGGCCCTCAGGACGGCTTACAAAACCCCCCATAGGAACAACACCATTCAAACTTGTTTATGGTAAGGCATGTCATCTACCCGTAGAACTAAAACACAAAGCGTATTGGGCTCTCAGAGCAGTGAACTTTGATCTAATGTCCGCCGGTAAAAACCGGAAAGATCAAATTCACGAACTAGAAGAACTAAGAGCACTGGCATATGAAAATTCCTGGTCTTACAAAGAAAAGACTAAACGTTTACACGACGCTCATTTAAAAGGAAACAAAAAATTTCAAGTTGGCGATCGTGTATTGTTATACAACACACGTTTACGTCTTTTCCCAGGAAAGTTGAAATCTCGTTGGACCGGTCCACACATAGTTGAATTAGTTTTTGACTACGGGACAGTCGAGATTTCAAATTCTGACGACCACAAGTTCAAAGTTAATGGACATCGATTAAAACCATACATCGATGGACCATTCAAGACCGTCTCAGAGGTACTAATCCTCCACCAAAACCGATAAACATATTGGGAGTAGGGTCTGGCCAAGACCCTGATTAAACCAGGCATCATAAATAAATAAATAATAATAATAATAAATATATAATAATTGTGATTTGGATGTTTGTTAGTTGTTTGCAGTTTTACTACTTAGGTACACTACAGGAAAACGGACGAAACACAGGGGACGCTCTATCGAAATTTCGTTAGCCCGTAGGGAAGTTCCTTTCCATTTTACCCTCCATACTTCATATGAATATTATTATTAATCTTTTTATGAATCTTTTCACATTGAGGACAATGTGAGATTCAAGTGTGGGGAGGGGAATTACTTGACCAATTTCTTGCTCAGCTAATTATAAAGATTCTCTAATAAACAAAATTTTTGTAGCAAACAAAGACTATTTTAATAACAAAACCAAAAGCATATCCAACAAAAAGTTTTTCAAATAACCAACTACAAATCTATTATAACAAAAAAAAAGTGAAAAAGTAAAAAGAAGTTTTGTTATATTGAGAAGAAATTTATGCAAAATATGGCGTTTATACGCAATTCCTCCGTTACTGTGAGATAAACCTCATGCCATATAAATATTTTTTCGGAAGCTTTGAGTGAGTCACATGTTTCGTGTGATTTAGAACTTGTCGCAATTATTCATTTCAAGACCGCACGAAGCGTTGTATAAGGAAGAAGGTAATATTGTCACAATCCCATCAAACCATTCTTCAAATCACAAAACCAAAAACCTTACAAAACCTTACCATACCATTTTATCCCTCTCACCGGTAAATACAACACTGGTCTTTTACCGGCAGACCCTAAAGAACTGGAAATGCATTATTTCAATTTCAAATTCCTTTGCTGCATACATTTCGCAAAAACCTAAGTAGCCTTCAGAAGTTAGGAAGAGAATCTTTCACTTTAGCAATGAGGTGATGAAAAAGTGGCGCCAAAATGAACAAAGGCCACCATTCTGTGGAATTTCCAAAAACGCAATGAAGAGAAGAGCAAAAAGATATGAACAATGCTTAGGTTGCGGAAACTGGTCCCACGAAGGAAGATGTAGAAAAAGTCAAACTCAGACTCAGCATGAATATACCGAACTAATGAGGGTGGGGGCTATTAGGCTCAAAGCCGAACGATCCATTAAAGTTGGGAGTTATGTTCAGAGCAGGATTGAGGAAGAACTGATCCACATCCTTGACAAAACTGGTCTTGACGATCTGACCTTAAAAGAGTCACTAGTTAAAAAAAATCGGGAGAAAGGAGCTAACCGTTGAAGACATCTTAAGACTCCTGAAAATCAGCAGAAGTTGTATTTACCATCCTCATTAACCTAAAACCCTTGAACCACCATCAAATACCAAATCCCTACCCAAAACCAACCCATATTACCTTCCAATCTAGTTAACATTATTTTTAAATCCCATCGCGATACACGATGGGTTCTCAAGCAAGCCCATCGCGTATCGCGATGGGTCTTGTCACCAGCAAACTTTGTTATCTTGTCTCGTTTTGCGTGCTGGACATCCCGGGTCTTCATTCCATACCACAACAGGTCCAAATTGAGTACTTTAATGCATGTGACCTGAAATTCAATAATACACGTATGAAGTATCGAATTTCCTAAAATAAATGATTAAAACTAAATAATAAACGAACTAAAACATATACAAATTAACCAACCATCACATCCCCACACCTATCTTTTGCTTGCCCTCAAGCAAACACTAAAGCAAACATCAACCTCCATAATAGGTATGTAGATTATCTCCATTAATACTAGTAAGGTTTAAGGTCATACCCAGTTTCCCAGACTGACACTTTCTAGATTGATATCGCACAAATACGGTTAATGCTATAATAAAAACAATAGAGCCGCCCAGACAAGAGTACTATGTTTCCGGTTAAGGTACACATGCTCATACCCCTCATAATATAATAACTCTCCTCTCGGTTTAATATATGGACTAGCAAATTATGTGCTAGTATCACTCTGCTCTCAGTATCACTCATAAACAAGTATCCATCCATAAAATTGCTTTGACACAAATGCAAATCAAGAGGACTTAAAAAGGGTTGTAATGGGGCTAGGTGTAAGGGTATGTGATGTATATAAAAATATACATCTTTTTAAGCATCAAATAATCTCTAAAACTGCAACTTCTATCGTATAATATAGTTAAAATAACTACTTATCATATTAAAATGTATTTTCAGGTGAATCCAAGCCTCAAATGAAGAAACGAATGAAAAAAAAAGAAAAACCAAAGAAAACAGCAAAACATGGGGTTGTGCTTCAGGAAACATGGGGTTGTGCTTCAGGAAACATGGGGTTGTGCTTTTGGAAACACGGGGCTGTGCTTTTGGAAACACGGGGCTGTGCTTTTGGGAAACACGGGGCTGTGCTTTTGGAAGCACGGGGCCATGCTTCTGGTCACTTTTCAGAAAAGACAAAATAATCTACAAGAAAAGACAAAATAGTGAACAGCTGGACACAGGGGCGTGCTTTTAGAAGCACGGGGCCGCGCTTACCTCTCAGAAACAGCAAAAAGAATTAGCACATGTCACTAAAAAAGCACGGGGCCGTTCTTATCACGCACGGGGCCGTGGACGAGGATACAGAAAAGACAAAAAGAATTGAGCACATGTCATTAAAAAACACGGGGCCTTGCCTACCTACCACGGGGCCGTTGCCACCTCACACAAAAGACAAAACAAATCTGGCACATGTCATAAAATTACACGGGGCCGTGCTCATCAAGCACGAAGCCGTGCCTCACCATGCAGATTGCCTATAAATAGTGGCTCATGTTGCATTCATTAAGTGTGCCTTGAAATGATTTCTATCTGATTCTCTCTTATAAAAACACACACTAACACTCACATAGAAGGTTTAGTGAAGAGTTTGAAGGCTTGGAGGTCATCACCATCAACCATCATCATCATCATTAAGAAAGAAGCTTCATCTACATTTCGTTAGATTGTTCCAAGTTTAATCATGTATTTGTTATTATCATCCATCTTAATGTTTATCATTATGCTCATTATGAGCTAAACTTCATTAACATCTAAAATCTATGAAGAAGCTTTGTTTTACTTGATGATTATATAAAACATGTGGTTTAGTTTGGTAAAGTACAGGTTATCTTACAATTATCTTTTGATGAGAAATGTTTCACCATCTTAAAAGACTAATTCAAAGTTGGTGATTGTCAATTATATTGGCAATCGTTCATGATCGATTCATGTTCTTGAAAGATAGAAATACTTTGATACATTATCGAAACATGGATCCTTATATTGTACTTAGAAATGATGAGATATAAGTTATGATGTATTTCTCTAAGTCTTGGTAATCCGAAAATGGCTTTGCTTAGGATATCATGCTAGTTAAAGATATCATATGTTTACGGAATGTGTAATTATAACCTACATAAATCACCCAAGGGGAGGTTGTGTGAGTTAACTACAACCACTCAAAGTTGTTAAGATTGGTATTTGAGAAATCGAAGTCAATTCTAATCATTCTACTTTACCAACTGCTTATCTACTTAAATTGACATTCTCGGGGTAGCATGCTATTAAGCATATAATGGACTTAAAAATATGCATGCTATTATTCATTATGTCATAGAATGTGTTCACTCCAAAATGAGGATCATAATTCTGTCATATATTAGTAGGACAAGTCTATCACATGTTTTACTATTAATCATCAAGGAACAATAGAGTGGATTCTAGATATTAGATGGTAACCTTCGCATAATTGAACAACTCGTTTAGAATTTCTTATCTTGGTCACCTATATATTATATATAAGTTTTTACATTTTATAAAAAGTTCAAAAATTAACCCCAAAATGATTAAAACCTCTTATTAAAGTAAAACAACGATTTATTATTAGAAACCTTTGTGTCCACGGATCGATACTTGGTTCTTACCAATACTATTCTACATATACGATAGGTACACTTGCCTATTTTGTGTGTGTTTAGTCTTTGTAGAAATCACTTTTATAAATTAAAACACGATCTTGTGCAAAATCAACTCATTCCGTCCTTTTATATTTTACTACTACACGCGCACACGCATCAGTATGGAAGGGAAATTTTTAAGTAGCTCAAACGATCCGACCCGGCTTATTACAAAACATCTAAATAAACAAAACTAACATACATACTGAATTCACACTTTTTTTAACACAAACGAACTATTAATTACGTAACTGAAGATAAACAGACATTTTTAAGCATAATAAGGGTGATGCTTAATACTGGAATAACTACAAATACAAATACAAAGAAACCTATTAAGCTTGATCGTCTCGTAACATAATGTCGTGGTTAATCAAATGAAAAATAGGTCCATGAAATGTTTTCTAAGGGAACCAACCCCCCGCCCCTCTCATCACCCACGCTCATATGTAAAATGTATGAGGCCCAACCCCCAGTACCCACACTCTCGCTCATCCAGATGAGGTTTAACCTAATTGCCTTTATCACTTTTGCATTTTGCCAAATACGATCCCGTAATCCATGAACATCGATGAAAGCACTCAAATGACATGTGTGTACTAAATATTATATGTGTATTATATATATTTGGGTCAACTCACACACGTACCGGAGGAATAAGGTTGCCAATATAAACATGTGTATTTATCCCCATGACTCGTTATCCCCGCCTAAATGACCCCATTTTCAACTTCTCGTTATGAAAAAATTTGTGAGTAAGACTATTGAGAAGCTGAAAAACCAACCATGAGCAGAAACATATAACTTGGCATTAATGGAAATAAATAACAGTTAACAACTTTGGTTTCTGAACAATCTTCGAGGTACTATCGGGTTAAAATTTTCAAATTTCCCTCATCCCCACACTTGAGGTTTACATTGTCCTCAATGTTAGAATAATTAAACATTGTCCTCAAAGTTAAAATAGATAAAACGATTAATGAACATTTGAGGGATGGGGTTGAAATTGACTTTTTGAATGTTAAGCAATTTTAAAATTCGGGGCTCAAATGTGACGCTTCGACTAGCAATTATACAATTACACTTTTAACATTTAAAGTAATAAAAACAAAATAAATTATGAAACTGAAATCACCTGATATCAACGGAACTGGAAGAGGACCAGTTGGCTCACGAACTCTCATAAACACTTGCATACTCTCGTCTCATCCAATTACCAAAATGACACTCGAACCTGCAAAATCTAGTGACGTGTAGAAGCAAGCTTCTCATAAGTGTAAGACATAGGTCTTTTAATAGTTATGAAAATGATTTTCTGTTAATTTTATTAAAACAATTACCAAACCAATTTAAGTCGTTTCATAATAAATGTAGTTAAACAAGTTAAAACGTTAAAAGACCTAACTCACTTTCGTAATCACGATTGCATTTAGCATATGCAACAATCCCTTTAAACCTCCCGATAGCCTGGGAGGACGAGTGACGAGTGGGGTCTCATGAGGGTTTATAGGGAACTACACCCATAAAGTTCGGTTACAACAAAATATACAAATAAATGAAACACAACAACAATCAAAAGATATATAAACATATACACCCCACCGGTTACCGATACAGTATTCCCCATAATATAATATTAATATAATACAGACCACGAGAATAAAACAAATAAAATAAAAAGATAACCAAAAGCTAATGTGCTGGTGGATCATCCTCTACATCAACATGCGGGTCCACCGGCTGCTACTTTGTGATAATCTGTGATGCGGGAAGCGGTACATGCGCAGAACCAAACAACAAACGAAAATAATCATCATGGCGGGCCAGATGGGCCTGAGTCTCCTCTCGATGTGCCTGAACCGCCTCTAAAATTTGCGGCTGCTGACGCTGAGGTGGTGGCTTTCTAAACTCGAACCGTGGCTATGGTCGCATCATGCGAGGGACCAAAATATGTTGTCTGTGTGTCAGAATGCCCCTCTGCATGGCGAAAGCTGCTACGGAACCCTCCGACGGTGGTACCTGTGGGCCCTCTCAGACCGGGATAAACCGCGGTGGGTCATCCATCTCACAAATCCAAGCTCTCCGAGCATGCAGTAACTCAAATGGCCCTGTATCCGGTCCCCAAGTGAAGTACCTGACCGGATATCGCTCAAAAACGCCCAGGCTCTGTGCAATCTTGGTAACGTACGGCCCCAACGTTAACTAGGCCGACGCCCCCTGCAGACTCCGACCTCTGCCGAACGATGTGAGGAGCAGCATCGCGATGTTGTCCTCCCTGCCAGTGACGATAGATAGGAGGAACAACAAATCGAAGTTGCTACACTTATCGCGGCCCGAATGGCGGCCTGCGATAGTGAAAGCAACTATGCGGTGCAAGTAGCGGAGGAGGGGGTCCCTGAGAGATGATGCCACAACAGAACTCTAGTGGGCCCCGTCCACGATCTGCCCCCAAAACTTAGCCAGATGAGGCTCAGTGAGCCAAGACTGTCGGTCCCACTGCTGATTAGTCGTGTAACCACGAAAGCTCTCTAAAAACAGGTGAGTCTGAACATACACCCGTGTATAGAAACCAGTCGCTACAGCGAAATCGGGAACCGACATCTAATACACCTGTCGTCCAAGTGAGAACAACACGGCATGTGGCTCGTCTAAATCGGTGGCTGTAAATGTGAATGTCGAATAAAACTCGCGTGTGAGCTCTACGTATGATATCGAGTCACACTCGAGTACAGCTTGCGACCGATCCGAGATCAACCTCCGGAGCCTTGTCTCCGCCTCCAACGTAGCCAATAAACCCCAATCAAACGCCCGCATACCCTAGAGCTGCATACCTCGAATGCGTGTAAAACGTGTTTACTCCTCGGATGTGATGAAAAACCAAAGCACCTGGTGCGGACGGCGTCCATCACCCATGATATCTGTCGGCTCTATGCCAGGGAAAATCTGTACCTCCTTACTATCGTACTGTATGGTGCGAGGCCCAGTCCTCTGTCTCTTGCGCCCGGCGCGCGAAGACTCTGGTGCATCAGCCATATCTGCATAATCAAGAACCTAAGTTAGATATGTCAACCGTCAATGTGGCGACGATCGTATAGCATTTCGGTCGCGATCGTCCCACATAATAAAAAAATATTAAAATATTAATAAAATAATAAAATAAAAAAAATAAATAAATACGAAAGATTCGGGGACACCCTCTGTATAATTATAAAACCATATTATCCCGCCCGAATGGAGATTGAGTACGGGTGGGTAATCAATTTGCAATTCAAAACACCTAATTCAAACTAGCAAGGTATCCTCGAGACTCGATTAGCTAACCTTTTACCAGAAACGAATCAACTAATACCAAACAGACGACTAACAAACTGACACGACAAAATAAACAAACTGAGAAATTGGCAGACTGTCTCGAAAAATATGCAACCAAAACGAACCAATGGACTGTCGATTAAAACAAATTTATATGACGCGTCAGGTTTAGGATATAACATATTCTTAAATCAAGTTCAAAAATATTTCTTTTAATGATTTTAGCACTTTGAACTCAAAACTGACATGTCATAATGTTTACATTTAACGAGATCTGACAATCATAATTAACTATCAATGAAACCACTAACCTTGATTAACCCGGCATCCAAACTTACTAAGGTAACAAATTTTCCAATTACACTACCCAATTATCTCGGCAACCCGAATAACAAACGAATAATCAAACCGAATGAAACCCTATCCAACCCGATAATAGCCCGACAACCCGAATACCAAAACTCCCGATAATAACCGCCCGCAACAATTCACATATCTTAACGAACAATGTCCTTTAAAATTCCGACATAATGTATTAATATGAAAATGTCGGCTATAGACTAAATACGAAGAACGTGACTGGACGACAGAGCCGAAATGATAACAACGGTGTACGGTGATGGTGGCAGTGGTGAAGGACGGTGTATCGAGTGGTCAGTGGTGGTGCGTAAGGGCGACGGCGATGATGAATGATGGTGGTGGTAGCAACGATGGTAGGTTGGTGGTGGTGACAGGGGTGTGGTTGCGGTAGTGAGGGTGGTTGGTGGGTGACGGTGATGACTGTGATGGACGGCGGTGGTAGTGGAAGTGAATGGTGGAAGAGGCAGTGGTGGTGGATTGTGAATGTGATGATGGTGTATGACGGGAGAGGGTGGTGGAAGGGATGGAGGTGGTGTGGTAGTGATGGTGGTGTAGATGGACGACGGTGGTGGTATGGGTAGATGGCGGTGGAGGTGTGGTGTTTGCCGGAGAAAGGGGACAGGAAGGAGAAGAAGAAAAGAAGAAGAAGAAGGAAAGAAGAAGAAGAAGGGTCATTATATTAACATAAAATTTCTGGTCAACCATGACCCATCGCGATACGCGATGGGTCAAAAGGGTGGCGATCGCGTATCGTCACCCAATTGAACTGCAATTAGGGTTTGACCCCATCGTGATACGCGATGGGGTTGTAAGTGACGTCATCGCGTATCGTGATGACATCACTACGCCTGATGCCCTTTTCTCCATCGCGATACGCGATGGAGATAATAACAAGTCCATCGCGATACGCGATGGGCTCTATTAACATAAACACAATTTTACCAAAACACACTTTTTGGCATCTCGACATCACCCTGAACACTTTCCAAACTCAAAACACCTTTACATACCTGGAAAAATGTGTAATTTGACCAACGCTTACTGAACTTCTCTTACTTCCAAATCTTCAACGAGCTTACCCACACTTGGCGTTTGCTGCACAAAACTTGAGACGACAATAAGTACAAGACTCAATAAAATGAAAACAAACTGGACAGACACTTTCAAACCCCAGGTTGCCTCCCGTAAGCGCTAAATTTAAAGTCTACAGCTCGACATAGCCTCGAACTCAATTGTCTTCATAAACCCGTGAAGTCACAATGAAATTGACCAATTCCTCATCCAGCTCGTGTATGTCCTTCATCTCCAAGTATGGCTTCAATCTATAGCCATTTACCACTTGCCTCAAATGATCATCAAAGTCTTCAAACTCGTACTGACCATGATTCCAAACTCTTACAATCAAATACGGGCCCGTCCACTTACTTTTAAACTTACCCGGGAAGAGCTTCATCCTTGTGTTTTACAATCACACTCATTGACCAACTTTAAAATTATTCAACCGAATGTTGGTATCGTGAACTATCTTCGTCTTTGCCTTGTAAGCGGACGCGCAATCGTATGCCTCGTCTCTCAACTCCTCGATCTCGCACAAAGCCAATTTTCTCGCCTTACCTGCATCATCATAATCCATATTAACCTGTTTAGTAGCCCAAAACGCTCTTTGTGCAATTTCAACCGGTAAATGGCAGTCCTTTCCATACACAAGTCTATAAGGAGTGGTTTCAATTGGCGTTTTATAGGCGGTTCGGTAGGCCCATAGAGCATCGGTCAACTTAGTTGACCAATCCTTTCTTTCCGCCAGAACGATTTTGTGTAAAATATGTTTGATTGCCTATTGGAAACCTCAACCTGTCCACTCGTTTGTGGATGGTAAGGAGTTGCAATCCTATGATCAACACCATGTCGTTTAAGCAATTTCCCGAATTTAAAATTCTTAAAATGAGATCCCCCATCACTTATAATGGTTCGGGGGACTCCAAATCTTGAAAAAATATTACTTTGAACGAAATTGAAAACGACTATGTGATCATTTGTCCTAGTGGCTATCGCTTCAACCCATTTATAAACGTAATCGACAGCCACTAGGATATACAATTTACCGTGCGAATTCAAAAACGGGCCCATGGAATCGATCCCCCAAACATAAAAAATGTCAACAACTAGGATCGCGTTCAAGGGCATCTCGTCCCTCTTAGAAATTCTCCCGAGTTGTTGACACTTTAAACAGTGTGTCGCGAATTCGTGAGCATCCTTAAACAATGATGGCCAAAAGAAACCACTCGTTAAAACTCTTCGAGCGGTTTTCTGGCCACTGAAATGACCACTACACGCAGACGAATGTGCGTGTTCCAACACCGATCTGACATCCTCCTCGGGTATGCATCGTCTGATCATCTGATCTGATTTTGAACAAGTCTGGATCGTCCCAAATGTACTGTCTAGCTTGGGACATCAACTGTTTCTTCTTTCTCCTTGGCCAATGCTCCGGTAAGTCACCTGCAACTTTAAAATTAACAATATGAGCAAACCAGGGATTTTGTGAAACTACCAGAATGTGTTCATCCGGGAAGGACTCGTTAATGGGCCCATCTGTGTTCCAATTTTCCACCATATTTCGGGACAAGTGATCTGCAACAACATTTTCACTTCCTTTCTTGTCCCGAATCTCTAGATCAAATTCCTACAGTAGCAAAACCCATCTAATGAGCCTCGGTTTTGCATCCTTCTTATCCATGTTTGAACACGGCTTAATCCTAACACACACAGATCACAGATCTGATATGTATATAAATATGATTAACCTTAAGATCTAGTTCATTGTTACACTTGATTATATGTTATATATGTATATATATATTAGTTGTATGTATGTGATTAATAATATTAATATGAAGGTGAAGCTTGAGAGAGAATTGGACAGCAATTCGTTAAAGTTAACCTCAAAACTTAAATTAACTGTGGACTAAAGCCACTATAAATAGACGATGGATCTAGTTCGTTACACAGCCCATACGTAACGAACTAGCATCCAATTCGTTACATAAACTTAAATCAAATAACTTAAACGAATCACCCCCTGATTCGTTAAACATCCTTAACGAACAAGGAGGGATAAATAACTTAGCTCTAGTACGTTAAACATCCTTAACGAACTAGGCAATACATTAACGAATTACCTTAATAGATTAATACTTTATTACATAAATAAAGAATAAATGCATAATTGACAAATACAAAGACTCGAGACGCAAAACCGTGCACTAACCGACACCCCCTCGTCTTGAGTTCTTTGTCTTTACTTTACTTGAAGCGCTTGGACTGCCAATCTCTACAACTATGAATCCCGTTCTCATAACATACACGCACAACGTGTTGGAATTGCATATCCAGATCATAGTCTTCATTGCGCTCAAACAAAATCTTGTTCTTGTGTATCACGTCATTGTCAGTCTCGGTTAAGTTAACCAGCCACATTGGATCAATGATCTTGATCAGCTCGGTCTTCAAACCTTTGGCCAGAACAATGACAGCCTCGCCGGTTCGGTTATCATAATACCAGCGGTTGAAAGACAGATGCATGTGTTGATTCAACGTTTTCACTGGTACCTGCTTCATGGTCTTTGGCGGCTTAACATTGAGAATCAACTTTCTCCAACCCGTCCTTGGATCAATTTAATCTATACGTTTTCGGGTTGGAACCTGGGGCTTGAGAAACTTAAATCCATGGTTGACTTCAAATAACAGATGTTGATGGAACCAATCTGCTATCCGATCACCCCCAAAGTTGATAAATGGATGACACACGAGGGTATAAACATCCCAACACGGTAAAGTGAGAACATCCATTATCTTCTCATAATATTGAACCACCTTTTTCCCATTTCACAATGCATACTTTAAGATCATAATCAAATAACCAAGAAATGATATTACCTTGAACCTTTGATACATTCTTGAATGAAGTCACTTGGGTAGATTTGGCACGAGCAGTAGCTTCGTCCTTCTGTTCTTGATCCACATACCGATATGCATCTATAATCTTACAAGCTTTCTTGCTACGATACTCAAACCATCTTGCAATATCAGCATCAGTCGGGTTTTCAAGTGAATTAAATCTGGTATCAACCACCCGTTTACCCTTCGTTTCCTTTTCCAGATTGTTCTCAGCTGCTTTAAACGTTTCCTCATTAAATACAGGAGCACCTTGATCAACATTTGTGTGTTGAAACAAGTCAGGATATTCCTCAGCTGTGACATCTTCAACCTCGACTTCCTCATCTTCATAAATAAAATCCGTATTCATTTGAATAGACGGATCATTCAAAATCTCCTCCTCATTTTTTACTTCCACATCCGGCTCTGCCTCTAACACGGTCAACTGTTCATCATTCAAACCAAGCAGTAGTGAAATCTGCTCTTGTGTTAGAGACCGTTGCACAAACTGCCCAACTTCAATCTCATTCCGGTTCACCACACTCCTTACCACTCCCGATCCATCAACAAAGATAACTGTATCAACTTCAATCATCTCAATCGGTTTTGCAGCAGTCGTATCTTGATAAACAATGATCTGCTTATCAGAATCACCAGCTCCACTAGTACCTGCACCAGAGGAAGAACCGTGAGATTGTTTCGTCTCACCACCTGCACCAGAAGCATCAGGGTCCTCCTCATCATCATTCTTCAACTTTTTCAACACATCATCTTTACACGTGAGTTATAGAATGAGTTCTTCTTGTTCTTTCAATTTCACCCCCTGAGACGTGAAAATCTCACAGAGAGCTTTCGTTTCATTTTTAGAAAAAGAGACGTAACTCATTAGTTTCGTCTGATTTTCCATGAGTCGTTCTTGATTCAGGCGGTCAGCAGACATTTGATTGTCATATAAATGAAGAAGATTCAAAAGCATATCTGTTTGACGATGTGCTGGAATATTATAGAGAGATGGATGAACTGGTTGGATTGGTCCGTGAGGCCGTGTAATTCTCATAAATGAAACATCATTAGGTGGAGGAGGCCTCATGGACGGTGTTGGAGGAACAGTAGAGGAAATAACAGAAGGCCTTGGTATTTCAGCTAAAGCCATTTGAGGAATCATACTAAGCCTGTCGTGAGGAACCATCGTCGTCATCAAAGTAAGCGCCGGAGTGCTAGTAGTAAGTGGCACTACCGGGCGTTGAGTAATTGTAGGACGAGACGGTTGAACACTAAAAGAAACTCCAGCCCCAGCTGACACACATCTCTTTGCTTAACCCTCAGTTACCAGCTCTTTACCCTTCCTCTTTCGTTGAGCTACAATTGTAGCAGCTAACGCGGCTTCAACTGCAGCTTTTTGTTCTAAGATAGTTGCATCACCATCACAACCATTTCCATCATCATCACCATCATCACCTCCATCGTTCCCACCTTTTTCTCCCTCACGCTCGGAGTCCGAATCATCATGGATCTAGCGATCTTCGGGAGGACATACATAATCAGAATTCACAATATGACTAATCAAACGTTTGGTCTTTGGTCTCTCCTTCCTATAGATCTTCATTCGGCGGACAGTATCAGCCGTCATGTGATCTAGTTCCAGCAAATCATCTACCAAAGTTTGATCGATGACCAAATTTGGAATCAGGTATTGAATAATTAGCTGAAGGAACCTTGGATACATCAGGAACTTCTTCTTCTGGACCGTTTGCAGACACTGTTCTTTAAGATGATAGAAGATCATCTCTGAAAAATTAAACTGCTTATTAAGAACGAGTGCCACAAAAGCTTACTGTAACATAACACTGCATTCATCAAACCCATCTTTAAGTCCTCCCAAGCAATGGATTAACACATGTAAGAGATACTTGTAAGTAGGACACAACCCATTCTTGTTGTACATAGATTCTCCAATGTCACCACCATAAAATACACGACGAAACAGTCCTTTGATCAGCTCTTTATCAAGTTCACATGGATAGTCGACAGTATCACCAAAACGAAGAACTCATCAAATCACACTAATATCAACAGTAATAGGAGTTTGGTTGATTGTGGCAGTGATATGGTTCTCAACTTCAATGTATCTTGCTGTACTCCAGAATTGACGAATAATACTGAGACGGACTTCAGGATCAGCAGTGATAGAGTAGTGAATCCGTGAACGACGAAGAAACTCTAATAATCCTCTAAAGAGATTTTCATCTGCAAAATTTGTACCAACGAAGGCACAAATATTGTGTTGATGTTGTTGCTGTTGTTCTTGTTGCTCAGCAACTGGTGGATCTTGGTCCATTTGATCAGCCATAATACTGGATAAATAATATGGAAGATCAGCAATATGAACATTTATAAACACAAGTTTTATAAAATTTGAATTCTTAAGTATCCATTAATAAACTATGTATTTAATTAAAATATAGATCTCGTGTGTATAATCGATGTATCGACGAGGTTAGATCCTTAAAATGTATTATTAATTTTACAATATTTAAATAATTGAATGTGAAATGTCATTCGTTAAAGAAACAGTCTGATTCGTTATAATATTGTAACGAATCAATTGTTTCGCTATCAAGTAAATAAATAACGAATAAGAAATAGCGAATTACTATTAAAAAAGTAACGAACTAACACCTAGTTCGTTATAAATAACAAATATACATCTGATTCGCTAAGAGAAATTGATTTGCTATTCTAATTCGTTAGAATTACTTAACAAATTGGAGACGAATGAGTCCCAATTCGCTAAGTATAACGAATGGTGAAAAATGGCTTAATCTTTGACTTCACTGGTCAGAGTCAAAATTAACCAAGAACACTAAAAGTCAAATTAGCAACTCTGAAATCAAATACCCCATAATCGTCGATGGATATCCGAACAAACGACCACAAGGATCTCGGAAACACATTGTGATTTGAATGGTATTGATTTGGATTTTCAACACATTGTATAAAACCAATTAATTAGGGTTTTAAGCAAAGTATAAAAAAACCGATAATAATCATCAATAATTAAACCAGCAATCGACAATCAAAATATGATCTAAGATCACCATGGATTTCGGAAATACATTCCGATGATAATGGTAACAAAAATTGGTCAATTACAGCTTTAACAGTTAAGAAACCTCAAACACCCGATATCAAAATAGCATAATTAACCCATCAAACCCTTGTAAGATTTGACAAAAATGATTGCGTTGTGATCAGTATTACCTTACAAACACGAATAAATGATCAAAACACAGAAAACTGAATATCAAATATTCGGAAAAATTTGAGCAGAGTAACTTTGTGTATAAGGAAGATGAAGAATGAATAAAGTGACGAACCATCCTCACATTTCCCTATATAGTCTGACATAACACGCATTCCAATGTAACGAATCAGATGATTCGTTTGAAATTTGAATTAACGAATCAGATGATTCGTTAAATTTTGGCTTAACGAATCAGATGATTCGTTAAATGCTAAACTAACACGTGTCTTTACGAATCGAATGTTAATTATTGTCTAATTCGTTAACATATGTATAACGAATTGAAGTCATTCGTTACAGAGTGTGGAAGCGAATTAGAGTAACGAACTAAGAGATAGTTCGTTAAAACAACCTAATTCGTTATTCATAATTAACGAATCACCTTTTACTTAATTTTAAATAAATAAACAAATAAATAAATGAATTAAATAAAGAATTCATTAAATGTTTTATGAAAATCAAAGAATTTAAGTAAGCTAATTAAATGAGTTAAATAATGGATTACCGAGATCCCATATCTCGATAATCAAATACTTTAAAATCGTTTCACATTTTGAAAACGATAACTTAAATGAATTAAATAAAATGTAAAATGAAAATGAAAAATATTTTTGGTATTTGGTAATATTTAAAGAATGTATATACAAGAAAAAAATATCCGAACCATGAAATAAACAATCTTTTTGTGTTTTATAAGATTTTTCGAAAAGCAGTACATATTTTTTATATTTTTGTTGAGCTTGAGCAGAGAATCATATTGATCAAAATGCCCTACCATCACAGTTTTATATTTCAGCGATATTATGACTGGCGTTAAGTCGGTCATTGATATTGTTGTCCACTTAAATCTTATTACAAACCTTCAAGCAATTTTGTGATATGATTAATGGTTCAATTAGCGCACAGAATATCAGAAACTATCAGCCCCTAATCTCGGTTCAAGCTTAATTTGATTTTTGCCGAATCACCCTAACTTGACTTAAACCATTATAGTGTTGATCAAAATTTTGAAGATTTTAGAATATTTGAGCAATGCACCAAATATTTTAGAATATTTGAGCAATGCCATCCTCACCGAGACTTTTGCTAGAGACTAACACCTCTTTCAATTTGGCATTTCTTTATGTTTATATCACTTTCTTTACTCTAATAACTTGTTTAAGACCTATCAATGCACCAATAATTAAGCACACAGTCCTTTAAGCTTATTTCTTACTGGATTTGGGGTCAACTAATCAATGTACTATCATTTTCTCTTTTTGCTTCAAAAACTCAAAAATTTTGAGGAGCATAAAATAAAAAAAATAATAATTAATCGCCCCAGTTACTTTTGGTCTATAGATTAATGGCTATCCTATCAATCTACAAGTAGATAACATGACCAAAACATACAAGCATGCTCTATACACTTAAATAACTGACATAATTTTCAGCGAGAAAATAAAGTAGAAAGCTTAACGAACACCCCCAAATACTTTCAATTGTCAGGTGAATGACTAACCCGAATATTCACAAGAAATTACCAGGACCAAACATATACAAGTATATGTCCTTCAAATAGAAGTAATTGACATAATTTTCAGTGAACGTAAGCAAAAATCTTTTTGGTTTTTCTCTTTACAAACAGAAAACACAATCTTTTTGTCTTTTCGAATTTTTCCTTTACAAACGAGAAATTCACAATCTTTTTGAATTTTCAGAATTTTCTTATAAATAAAAGTTCATGAATTTCACAATCGTTTTGTCTTTTTTAAATTTTGATATGTTTTAGTTTTTTAAATTTCTCAAAATAAGCACATACTAAATCTTCATCTGGTTGATCAGTTGTTGGAGTAAACGAATTAAATAAACCATCATAGTCAAACATCCAGTCGGGACCTTTCCCTTGAGAAGGAGTAGTGTACTTTTAACAGTCCACATGGTACCATTTTTCAACACAACCAGACATGAAGTTAAATACTCGTTTCTTAGGAGAAGCATAAACCAAGAAATACCTTTCAATGGCTTTTTCATCGAACTTTCCCACATCCTTTTTCAACATCGTACAAGGACACCCAAATGGTTCCAAGTACTTTAAATTAGGTTTACAATTATTCAACAGCTCATAACTTGTCTTATTGAATCTCTTGACAGTTAGAACTCGATTGAGTGTATAACAAGACGTATTCACCGCCTCATTCCAAAATGAATAGGAAGCTTTGAATCAGCAAGCAGAGTTCTAGCAGCTTCAATCAACGTTCTATTCTTTCATTCAGCAACACCGTTTTGTTGTGGTACGTATGGAGCACTGTATTCTCGATGAATTCCCTTTTGTAGACAAAAGAAATCCAACACAGTATTTTTAAATTCAGTACCATTGTCACTTAGAATTCTCCTCACTTTCTATTTGTATAGTGATTCGATCTTAGTGATTAAATTTTGAACGAGAACCGGTGTTTGATCTTTCGAACTCATAAACAAGATCCATGAGTATCGTGAATAATCATCAGTAACTACCAGGAAATACCAATCTCCAGAAATACTCGCACGATTCACTGGACCGAAAAGATCCATATGAAGTCGCTCAAGAGGAGTATAGATGGAATTTAATAACTTAGAAGGATGCACCTTTTTCTTCCGTTTGCCCTTTTTGCAAGCAATATAGTGATCGGATAACTTAAAATTCTTCAGAGACACACCCTCAACTAGGTCATTTTCCATTAGATAGTTCATCTTATGAACATATATGTGACCCATTCTACGATGCCATAGAATAGAATCTTTCTCGGTTGCTTTCGACACAAAACAAGTTTTGATCGATGTTGATACTTTAGAGCTCATATTTAAGACATAAATATCATTTGATCGAGGTGATCTCATGACAACCATGTCCACGGGAATCACATACCTCGGTTTTAAAATTAGACACTCTTTATCTGTAAATACTGTAGTGTATTGCTTGTCATAGATTTGCGACATACTCAATAAATTATGGTCTACCTTGTCACAATAATTAACCTTCTCAAAAGTAATATGTCCATTTGAAACATCACCTTCCTGTGTAATCATACCCTCAGAATTCCCACCAAACGCCACATAACCCCCTTGAATATTTCTTACATTTGTTAAGAGGTCAAGATTTCTGGTAATATAACGAGAACATCCACTATCCATGATCCAGTTTTCACCAGACATAGTCTTGGATGTACCCTACACACAAAATAAAGTGATTAGTACAAAAAGGCAGCCTAGGTCTCAGTCTTGGGCACCTTTTGTTTTTCTTGAGAAAAGTTAAACTTAGTTGAATTCAACTGTTGTTCAGCAACTTGAGAATAAGTTACAGGTTTCTTAGACTTTCGTCTTAGATATGCAGCTTGAACTACATTTGAGTTCACATTTTTTCATGACGGTTCAGTTGGAACAAACTTTGGTTCAACAGAACCATGAGTTTCATTCACATGAATAACTTTTCGAGGATTCACGTTTGAGAACATAATATGAGTATCATCATCATGCGAAACAGGTCGTTTCAAAATCTCCTTGATCAAAGGAACCGGTTTAGATTGGTCCTTGATAAATGGATGAAGATTCTGAAAATTCTTCTGTCCATAGTTTCTCACCACATGACCTTGTTGACCACAAAGGAAACAGCTTCGCATGTCCACATGAATGTGTTGAGGTTTAGCAGTAACATATGACACAGAAGGATGATGACTCATGTTCTTGGTAAAACTCTTAGCTAAATCATCAGATAACTCAAATTTCTTTTTCAGATAAAAATCCAAATTAGAACAATTTGAGAAACTTTGCAAAGTATTTGTTCCAGTTGACTTTACAAATTCAACATTCTTAGCATGTTTTAAAACTTGCTTTGCTTTAGTCAATGGATCAGATGAAGCTGGTGTTTTAGTTTGAGCATACCGACGTTCAAGATCTTGAATCTTGGAAGTTTCATTGTGAAATACACTCTCAATAAGTTCTGGTTTAATGAAACTTATTGGAATGTCTTTCTCAATGAACATCGTGTCTATCCCCTTTAATTTAAACACACGACCAGTAGATGGCTTGGAAACAGTTGGATTTATAAAATGCAACAAATCCTCATCAGAAATTTTGGGTTTTTCTGGTTTCTTAGCCCTCACTGGTTTGACTTTCACATGATTATCTTGTTTCACCTGAGTTATGTGTGAACCATACACAGCCTCCTCAAATTCATGAGGTTCACATAGTATGTGATTAGAACTTGGAATGTTCTTATTCTTGTGTATAACTCCAGGTTCGAACACATCCTCAATGATGCCTTTGTCAATATTTTCAACAAAGACTCTGTTGCTTTGAGTATGAGGTTTCTGAATTGAAGATTGAACTTTAACAGTTTCAGATTTAACTGGTTTTGTTTTTCCAGAAATCAGAGATTCTTCAACAATCACATCCTCTTCTTGTCTAGCAAAAGGATTTGGTTTGTAATCATGTTGAAAAGGTGGTGGAATTTCAACAAACCCTATACCTTTCTTTGAATCTTTTTGCTTACCAGATACTTCAATTATTTCATTTAGCAAAAAGGAAGAGTTTCTAAATTTTCCCAATTTGTTCTTTAACTCAAGAACCTCATTCTCAAGCTCGGTTATCTTTGATCTATGTTTCAAGATTTCTTGAAATTTTTGATCATTGATAGTCATTTTAACCAATAACTCAGCCTTAAGATCATGATTACTTATAGTCAAGGCTTCAATTTTCTCTCTTGATTTTATTTGAGAGGTTAAAGATTGCATATAAGTATCTTTCAAAGAAGCAATCTCCTTAACTAAATTATCATTATGGGTTTTCAATGCATCTAACTTAGGTTTAATGGTTTCACAATCAACACATGAAATGTTAATACCTACGTTAGAAGAAGAATTACTAACCTCATTTTGCTTAGCCATGTATGCAGAAGTAGTTGAATCACTTATTTTAGCCATACAAGCAAAAGTAGTTGGAAGCTTGTCACTTGAATCATCAGAATCAGACTCAGTATCAGCATCCGAAGATAATTCACTTCCACTTGCGTCTTAAAAATTCTCAGGAAATCCTAACATTGCCAGATTTGATTGATTGTTACCACATAGCAATCTTTGTGACCAGTCATCTCCATCTACGTTGGACAACATTGCTTGAGATCCGGAAGACGACGACTTAACTCCAGAAGATTTTCCTACATCACTTCCACTTTTACCCGATGAGTTCTGATCTTGCTTTCTAGGACCGGTATATTCCTTTTTTGGCTTATCACATTCTTTTGTAAAATGCCCAAATTCTTGACAATTGTAGCACATGACCATTAACTTATCAAAACCCAATTTCTTGTTCAAAGATGGAAGATCTTTACCCGTTCTCTGCATAACCTTTTTCACTTTCTTGACTATCATAGCCATATTCCACTTTAAGTTCATCAATTCTAAATCATCAGGATCAATTTGATCATAATCTTCATCAGTCAGGTCGCTTGTTGCAATCTTACTACTAACCAAATTCTCATATGAAGTCATGAAGGCAGACAAAAATGCAAAGTTTTGTCCAGCCTCCCTCATGTTTACATTTGTTTGAGACGAGAATTGGTTTGTGGGTGATGAAGTTCCAGATCCTCCAGATGAACCAGAAACACCAGAGAAACTAGTATTTTCAGCTGTATGGAAACAAGCACGTGGATCGCTATACATAGTTGTTGCATTATCACTTGCATTTTGAGTGAGAAATGCAGTTATAGGAGAAATTGTTGAACTTAACGGTATACTTCCCCATAAAATGTAGGATCTTGATTTTCCTTTGAAGAATTTTGACATTTAAGATCGTATTCTCGTGCTTCGATCTTTTGCATAAATTTTGATGCAGTCAAATCTTCATTACAGAAATAATTATTCTCTTTCAAAACCATCAAGAATGTTGAATAAGAACTAGGCAAAGCACTTTTGATAGTATCAATCTTATCCACTTCAGATGTTTCCAACTTCATTTTATCCATCTCTGCAATTAGATGATTAAACCTTGTAGTCATTTCTTCAACTGTCTCACCCTTTAGCAGATTAAAGTTTCTGAATTGAAACTTAAGCATAACCTTCTTACTTTCAACGGTATTGCCCATGCTTCTCATACGAATATGCTGAAATAGTGAAGCACAAATTTTTATACTCCCTACTTGGTGAAAGATGTTTTCAGGTAAAGCCATAGTAAGAGTAGAATAAGCCTTTGTTTCAATTTCCAATGCTTTCTTCTCTTCAACCGAATATTGTGAGATAGCATTAGGTGTTAACCAATAGTCTCATCCCCAATCATTTGAATGGTGTAAACCTCATCCAAATAGTACGAACAATCAGGATGAACTGATCCTAGATGAGCACGAAAACAGGGTTCCCATTTAGCAAAATCGCTAAATTTCATCAAACTTGGACATTTCGAATGTGAACCGATCTCGGTGTCCAGTTGTAACATTTGTTGCATCAACATCTTTTGAGAAGCTAATGCATACATACCAGCCATTTTTGACAAGTTTCAAATTTTAATGAATTAAAATAAGAAAAATTACAAATATTTCAAACTCTAGGGGTTAATTTTGAAAATTTGCATAATGAACTGTGAACAGTAGTAACGAATAACACCTTAACGAAGTTAAGACTGATCAAGTAACGAATTGGTTAACGAATTAAAAACAGTAACTTTGATGAATTAGAAATAGTTTATAATGAACTGGTTCAACGAATCAGATAATTGTCTTTAACGAATCACTAAGTGAAGCCTTAGTGAATTAAGTAACGAATCGTCTACAGTTGATAACGAATCAAACTGATAACGAATTAGGTAGTTACAATGGTTGTAACAAACCTCTGACAACAAATGCCACGTGGCAAAAGTTGTTATAAAACAGTTACCGAAATGAGACACGTGTCACACGAATCAATGGACACGAATCAAATTGTATAACGAATTGGTTCACGAATCAAATTAAACGCATAACGAATTAGCTTAAGATATTAACGAATTAAGCTGAAAGATTAACGAATCAGACTTAAACGTTAATGAATTGATTTGAATCTTCAAATCTTCAAATCTTAAAACGCAAATTTCCAGATTTCTGGAAATGTAAGAACACAAACCCAGAAACCGAAATTTGTAATACTCACTTAATACCAAACCAAATCACTAAATCAAGCTTCCAAAACACTCGGAAATCAATCGCGAACCCATTTCGCATTATCCTGTAACACAATTATCCTTAACACGTATCCAACTTAACCAAAAACCATCCTCTATTCTCGGCTAAATCCAGATCTAATCCAATTCAATCTAAACACAATACAAAATCCAATTCCAATTATCCAAAGCTTACCAATACTTTAACACATTCAAGTCCAATCCAAACCATCCATAATTCATCCAATTAAACTCAATTTGATCCAAAATCAAATTAAACAGAAACTTAACACAAAAACTATCAATTATGAATCTAATAATCAATTAACAATTAAATTAAGCGTAAACGAGAGCACCGAAAGCTCTGATACCACTTGTTTGAACACGGCTTAATCCTAACACACACAGATCACAGATCTGATATGTATATAAATATGATTAACCTTAAGATCTAGTTCATTGTTACACTTGATTATATGTTATATATGTATATATATTAGTTGTATGTATGTGATTAATAATATTACTATGAAGGTGAAGCTTAAGAGAGAATTGGACAACAATTCGTTAAAGTTAACCTCAAAACTTAGATTAAATGTGGACTAAAGCCACTATAAATAGACGATGGATCTAGCATCCAATTCGTTACATAAACTTAAATCAAATAACTTAAACGAATCACCCCCTGATTCGTTAAACATCCTTAACGAACCAGGAGGGATAAATAACTTAGCTCTAGTTCGTTAAACATCCTTAACGAACTAGGCAATACATTAATGAACTACCTTAATAGATAAATACTTTATTACATAAATAAATGGCAAATGCATAATTGATAAATACAAAGACTCGAGACGCAAAACCGTGCACTAACAATCCATAAGGTACCTAACTGCAGAGTGGTCAGAATAAATAATTACTTTACTTCCCCAAATATATGACCTGAATTTATCTAGAGCATATACTACTGCCAATAACTCTTTCTCAGTTGTTGTGTAATCCAATTGTGCATCCGAGAGAGTTTTACTCGCATAGTATATGGCAACTGGTTTCTTGTCAACCCGTTGACCCAAAACAGCCCCGACCGCATAATCACTTGCATCACACATTATTTCAAAAGATAAACTCCAATCGGGTGATTCTAAGACCGGGGCTTCAACTAATTCCACTTTCAAAGTATCAAAGGCCTTAGCAAATTCATCATTAAAGTCAAATGGGGCATCCTTAAGTAATAAATTACATAAGGGTTTGGTAATATCACTAAAACCCTTAATAAACCGTCTATAAAACCCGGCATGCCCCAAAAACGAACTTATGCCTTTGACATTGGTGGGATGAGGTAGAGAAGAAATGACTTGGACCTTAGCCCGATCCATCTCGATCCCACGACTTGACACAACATGGCCCAATACAATTCCCTCTTGGACCATAAAATAGCTTGTTTCCCAACTAAGAACCAAATTCGTTTCAAAACTCTTTCGAGTTGATTTAAACATGACTCAAAGACGTGCCAAAAATCGAAAATCATCCATAAAGATTTCTGAAGACTCCCCCACCATATCTGAAAAGATACTCATCATGCACCTTTGAAAGGTGGCAGGGGCGTTACATAGCCCAAATGGCATTCGTCTAAACGCAAATGTGCCATACGGGTATGTAAATGTTGTATTCTCCTGATCTTCAGGGTGAATGCTATCTGGTTATATTCGGAATAACCATCTAAAAAGCAATAAAATTTTTGACCAGATAGCTTTTCAACAATTTGATTGATAAACGGAAGCGGAAAGGGATCTTTCAATTTTGCCGCATTCAGTTTTCGATAATCAATGCAAATGCGCCACCCGGTTACCGGCCGGGTGGCGACCTCGTTACCTGAGTCGTCCTTGGCGACTTGGATGCCTGCCTTTTTCGGTACTGTCTGAGTCAGGCTCACCCACATGCTGTTTGAGATAGCAAAAATAACCCAGCATCCAACCATTTCAGCACTTCCTTCTTCACCGTTTCCCTCATATTCGGGTTCAACCTCCGCTGAGCATCGTGTGCGGGTTTGACAGTCGGATCTGTTAAAATCTTGTGCATCATAATCGAGGGACTGATTCCCTTCAAATCCGCTATCGTCCATCCGATTGATTCCTTATTCGCAACCATCACCTCCATCAAAGCATTTTCCTGTTCAACATATAAGTTAGAAGCTATAATAACAGGCAATGTATCATTCTTGCCAAGAAAAGCATATTTTAAATGCTTTGGGAGCTCTTTCAGCTCGATCGGTGCTTCCAGCATTGACAGCTTCAACTGGTATCAATCTTCTCGGGAAGCGGTTCCATCTGAACTGACCATGGTGGGTGGTTTACAGCTGCGATCTCCATCCGTTTCTCCTTATCTTCCAGCAACTTGTCTGTTTCCACCTGTAACCAGTCAAACAAAAAACACGTCTCCGATGTGCTATCCGAGCTGACGACAGAGTCGTATAGCGGGATGCACTCGTCAATGACATCGATCGGAGAATTATCTCCACGTGTGAAAACATTAATTCTCAGCTTACGGTTACAGAATGCCATGTCAACAGCACCATTTCTACAATTGATGTTGGCATTTGCGGTAGCCAAAAATGGCCTACCGAGGATAACCGTAGGCTGTTTGGTTCTTTCACCCGAAACATAATCGAGAACCAAAAAGTCAACTGGAAAATAAAAGTCTTCGACCTTGACGATAACGTCAGTCAATATTCCTCGGGGAAGTTTCGTTGTCTGGTCAGCCAAGACAACCATGGTGGCAGTCGCTCGAAGTGGGCGAAAGTCATACTGATCGTATAAACTTCCCGGGAGAATACTGATGCTAGCTCCAAGGTCTAGAAACGCCCAAGTCATTTAAAAATCACCCACTTGAATGGGTAAAATGGGCGTTCCCGGATCTTGTAGCTTGGGTGGAAGAGCACCTGAAAGAATTGCACTCACGTTATCGGTAAAATCAACCTGTTTAGGAATCTTATGACTCATTTTCAACGTGCACAACTCTTTCAAACTTCGCATAGGCGGGAATTTGTTTAATGGCATCTAAAAGAGGAATATTAATTTTTACTTGTTTGAACGTTTACCACATTTCTTCTTGTTGCGGGCCTTTTTTTGATGCCATCTTCGCCTTCGATGGCGCCAACAAAACATCAGGATAGGGAACGGTTTTCACCTTCTCTTTATCCTTAGAGTTGTTGGTGTCATCCTTCGGAACCGTTTTGTTAATTTTTGTTTAACTTTTATTATATTCAGTTAATTCTATCGGTTTCGGCTCGTCATCATTGACGAGATTTTCATCAATCTTTTCCACCACCCCCTCAACCGGTGGTGGTGGAATCCCAACTTTATTATCATAATTTTTACCACTACGTAAAATACTTACCTGGTTAACGTGCTTTTTCGAACTCGAGCTGTGGTGGTTCGGGTATACCGTTGTGTCTCTCGGGAGTTGGCCCGCGTTCTTCTGTAACTTTGCCATGTCTGCCGCAAGCTGACTAATCTGCTTCATCATTGCCTCTGACGACTTATCCCGTAACTCGAACTGTTGCTTCGTTTCGGTTTTATGATCAGTCATGACTTTCAACAACGCATACAATTTTGAGTGCATTGACTCATCCGAATTCCCCGAAGACCCTTTCTGCTGATCCTGATTACCCGAATAATTTCCACCCCGGTTACCGTCTCTGTTATACCCGCGATTCTGGTTATACGAACCCTGCTGATAACCGCTCTGGCGGTAATTACCCTGTGATCTGTTCTGGCTCGACCCCTAAAAGTTCAGGTTCAACTGAGAAGACGCGTTCCCATAACGAAAGTTCGGGTGATTCCTCAGACCCGGGTGATATATGTTTAAATTGAACCCTTGGCCTTTGGAATCCCCGTAAGCATAGTTAACCTCCTCAGTATCATCCTCCTCGTCATCATAAAACTCGGGGCAATTTTCTGCCTTATGCCCGAGTTCACCACAATCTTCACACATCGGGAATTTAACACCAATTTTCCCGACTTCTTTCTTCTTACCCTTTTCAACCCAGCCAGTTCACGTTCTAATTCAGCAATTCTCTCAGATTCACTCAAGACTGACTTAACTGACCTCGAGGAATTACCCCATCTTCGTCTCTCAGCTGCTGAAACCTTGGAAAACTCAAACATAGACTCTAAAAAATTCCAATCATCTTCCTCAGGCTGATTCAACAACTGACCATTACACGAGGCCTTAAGATGCTTTCGGTTCTCGTATGTCAAACCATCAACAAAGCACTTTATCGGTTCCCACAATTCGATTTGGTGATGTGGGCATTTTCTGATCATATCTTTATACCTGGTAAAAGTTTCATGGAATAATTCGCCCGATAACTGTGAAAAGTTACGAATTTCCGAACGGGCCTCGCTAGTCTTCGGCTGTGAATAAAACTCGTTTAGAAATACCAACTGCATCTCGGCCCAATTTATGATACTGTGCATTGGCAGCGAATTAAACCAGAGTTTTGCTTTATCTTTTAGGGAAACTGGAATAATCGCAACCGGACTTCATCCTGATCAAATGTACCATCACCAATAGACCAACAAATAGCCGAAAAATCGATCAAGTGAGAATACGGGTCCTCTGAAGCCATCACGTGGAAATGAGGAACAATGCTAATGTAGGATGGCCGGGACTTAAAAGTTTGCTGTCCCGTCACTCGTTCTTGTGGGGCCAACGGGGATGCTCCATCCGAGATAGCCGGTCTGAACCGACTGTTAGCACCCTGAACCGGGGCCATATAATTTCTCCTTAACCCCCCAGGGTTCCCCAAACAGCCCCAGTTAACCTGAATACCATGAATTCTTTCGGGCCATTCCGCCCGATTCGCCCTGTCTCGACCCCTTCCGTTTCTATTAACTGCTTCAGCCCGTTTTCGATTAACAGGCTCATCCACCTCATCATCATAAATATTATCCCCTTCATTCTCTAGCTCAACAACCTGATTCTCGGGCTCAACTGCCCGATTCCTTCTAACCCATCGGTCTACCACGTTCTCAATCTCAAAACCCTCGTTCCCATCATTATTATTTTCTCCCTCTTCTTCATGTTCTGTCGGAATACTCGGTTGAACATCATCGATATTTATCCAAACTCTACGGTTGGGGTTATTATTTGGAGCTGATGGTGCGACTTGGTCAAAGTTTAAGTTTAGGTTTCGGTTTAGATGTCGGGTTCTGGAAGCACGAGCTGAGTTATTTTGGGCGTTTTGGTTATTTTGTTCATTTTGGTTATTGAAATTTGGTGGTGGAGGTATGTTATCTGGGTGAAACGCGTTATTTTGTGGGAATGGGTCTTGGTTTTGGTTCTGGTTTTGGTTCTGGTTCTCGTTCCGGTTTTCATTTTGGTTTTGGTTCTGATCGTCCATCTCTGAATTTCTGTTTTGAACTCGGTTCTACCGAGCTAACCTCTCGATTTTGGGCTCGAAATTTAACAGGGACTGTCGGCCCGAGTGGCGGGTGCGCATAAACCTATTATCTGCACAACTAACACAACCCGCGTAAACTAAAGAAAAATAAAATTTTAACTAAAAACTGAAAATTAAAAGCTAAAATTAAACTGAAATAAACACAAAAATCAAATAGCACGAAAAACACGAAGCGCATTAACTCCCCGGCAACGGCGCCATTTTGATGACCGTCGTTTGAGTCAATCAAAAACCTAATTAAACTACCTAGGTAGGATAAGTAAGGTATCGTATCCACCATGAGTATGTGGTCAATGTGGTTCATGTACCGATTTAATATTATGACGTAACTGGTTTTTAGTGTTGATCACACAAGCAATTAAAGTGAATTTAGAGAATTAAGTAACACGCAAGTAAACGAGTTTCAAGCAATTAACAAAGCAAATCACACCCGGGAATTCAAGTAAGCAACCTACAATTATTTCATGCAACCTAACAGATTAATTATTAACGATTAACTATAAACTAATCAATCACACAAAACGTTGGACATCAACAATCACTTTACACACGGCACTGGTTATCAAATAGTCCTTTCTAGTGTGACTCGGTTAAGGGCAATCGTATGTTTTATCGTATTCAATCTAACCAAACAGTCATATGATCAATTATCTAGAAACTGGTAACAAATCATTCAGACTAACGTAAACCTAAACCGATTGAACACGCATAAATAACAAACATCAATAATCATATATCAATCATCAATAATCATACAAGAATGTTCTTAATCACATGAGAAAAACTGTAAAGATTACAAACTATACATCCGGGGTGTGATTCTAGGAGATTAGCCAAGCCTTGACATCGTTAAATCTTCAATATGGATAATATGGATCATGTGTAAGGTCTTGGCACGAGCTATGATGGTGAAAATCGCCTTCTTGGGCTGCTGGAATCGCCTTTGTTGATAAAAACGGAGTTAGGGTTCTTTATCATGAAGAGTATGATATAAACCTAATTTTCCCGTCTGCACCCCCCCCCCCCATCGCGATACGCGATGGGCTCTTCACTGGTCCATCGTGTATCGCGATGGACCATAAGTCAACATTAGTTTTAAATCCCATCGCGATGCGAGATGGGTCCTCAAACAAGCCCATTGCGTATCGCGATGGGTCTTGTCACCAGCAAACTTTATTATCTTGTCTCGTTTCGCGTGCTAGATATCCCGAGTCTTCATTTCGGGCCACAACAGGTCCAAATTGAGTACTTTAATGCCTATGACCTGAAATTCAATAATACACGTATGAAGTACCCAAAATAAACAATTTAAACTAAATAATAAACGAATTACAACATATACAAATTAACCAACCATCATCAAGAAAATACTCGATACCTCGATAAAATAAAAGAAAATAAAACAAAGGAAAGGAAAGAAAAGAAAAGAATATGAATATATATATATATATATATATATATATCAATGTGATTGTATATAATTCTTTGCTATAGATTATTATTTAAGCAATTATAAATATTGTTAAATAATAAAGAAAAGAAAAGTATACATTTCTTAAAGAAGAAGAAGAAACGTAAGGTTTAAAGAAAAACTATAGGTAGTCTTATATAAATATATTTTAGGCTAAAGGTTTAAAAATAAAGAAATACTTTTTAACTAAAGGTTTTAAAGTAAAGAAAATATATAATCGAGGTGACGATTATAAACAAGACTAAAGGTCTTAAGCCGGATTGTATATCCGACTAACAAAAGGTTATACTCGTACTATAGGTGCGAGATAGCAAGGGAAAGACCCTCGGACGGTGTTCAAAGCCGATCCAAATCAAAAAGGTGAATACGCCCCAAACTTTACAACTTGTTTGAAAAAGATTCAAATGCTTTATATGAAAAGGTTTACATGAGATTATGTGTCTCTAAAACATTTATATACAAAAAGTAAAAGCCTAATCCTCATGCTGTCGTGTACTTTTGTCTGGATTCTTACTTATGTGATAAAATGTGGTGGGCACATCGCACCACACGTGGTTATATTCACACTCGCTTGCGGGGAGTAATGACCATGTGTATACGTATGGTACTTAACTAAGTCGAACGTTGCGGTGTTTGCTGGGGTATTTAGTGTAGAGACTTGAGTTTATAAGTTGTATTGTTTTAGCAGCTTGCTAATTCCTAAGCCATTATAGGCCGGACCCAAGTTATGTCTCAAGGGGTAATCAAGTAAAAGAAAATATTTTTGCGTCAGCATATTCACCAGCATGTGTTGTTGTATTTTCTAAACATTTTTCAGGTAATCAAGATTAGGGCTTGGGAAGACGAAGTGCTCAAGATATCTGATGGCTCGGATCTTTTTGTTAAATTTAAATATAAAATGGTGGTTTGTAATTAAACAAGTAATACTTTTGTTTAAACTTAAAACGGGTATTTTATAATCCCTTATTTTTTATAATGTAAATATTATAATTTAAATCAACATGTTTTAAAAGACTTCCGCTTTAATACGTAACTCAGATGTATTTACAAATGTGGTACCAACTATGTGTCATACACATAGGCCTAAGAATGGTATGTGACGAGATTGGTATCAGAGCCATCGATCTTAGCGAATTAGGTATTAAAAGAAAATACCTAAGCTTCGATCAAGTATAGGAAAAATATTTTATTATTTGTTTTACTTGAATAGGGATAAGATAGGATGGTAACAATTTCTTTCCCTCCTCGCTCTAAACCACCCAACATATTAGATGTCTTTCAAGAAGATGATGAGTAGTTACGTACGTAGGGGTGTTCACGGTCTGGTTTTCATGGTTTTTAGGGCAAACCGCGAACCAAACCATTAATCACGGTTTTATTTTCGTAAACCGAAACCAAAACGTTGAATTCTTAAACCGAACCAAACCGAACCGTTAGTAACGGTTTGGTTTCACGGTTTGAACATGTTGGAATTTTGTGTAAAATGTTCAACATATGTTTGACGTATCATAGTAACACTCTCATTAACTGACATATTTTTACAAACTTAATCACCAACTTTAGGTTTCCATTAAAAATTAGACATCCTAATTAAAGATTTGTGTATTTTGGATTTGGGCTAAGCCTATTTGTTTTATTTACTGTGAGCATATACTATATAGTAATGTATATAAGAACTAATAATTTTTATTTAAACTAGTAATAAATTTAAATACACACACATATATATATAATATTTAAAAATTAAATATAAATTAAACATGCGGTCCGGTCCGGTTTTATACGGTTGGTTTTCGGTACAAGCCGTAAACCAAACCGTTCGGCACGGTTTAAAATTTTTCAAACCAACCGACCAAAAGTTAAGAAAGAAAACCAACCGTGAAACCAAACCAATGACCGGTTTGGGTGGTTTCACGGTTTCGAACTGAACCGTGAACACCCCTATACATACGTGACACAAAGAAGGTTGGAATCCCCGAACCACTACCGAAGGATAACATGAGTGAACATTATTATGAAGCTTCTTCAACCAAGACCAATACATCGATCGAACCAAACCAGTACATTTCCTTGGAACTGAGCAATGCCCGATCAATCTACCCGATGATCAATCTAGGCAAGAATTTCAAGCACCAAGACATTCAAGCTACCACCCATCAAACATCCTTATGTATCACCCATCGAAGATTCCCAAATATCAACCATCAGAGATCTACCATATTATCCATCCGAGATCCCAAAATATGTACCACCAAATCCTCATCCATCATATGCATTCCTCGCCAATAAACAAGTCAAGTAGGAACCTATGTCCGACTCATCAGATTGGATGCGATGTCATTCGGACCAACGAAGATGGCACACCGGAACCTCTACTTTTGAACCCGTTGATTCACACCCCAACAACAAGAAAGGACCATCCCACAAGCCCAAGATGAGAGTGATGATGTCATATGAAAGTTTTTGTATACCACCGATGGTTCATGAAGCTGCGAAATTGATGCAAGAAATGAACCCCGAGGAAGAAGAGGACCCAGAAGAAGAATCTGAAGAAGAACCTAAAGAGGACCCTGAGGAAGAACACCCAGAGAACCTCAATGAAATAACAACACCCATGAAAGAACCATCCGACTGTGATTGCCCGCCTGGACAAGGATGTGTGCAACCTTTCTTCCACAAGAACTTGAGTTATGGCTCTGTAGATCCTTATGTGCAATATCTCGAAGAACTCAAGAATAGATCATTATCAAGTTTTCACCTTATCAACGCACAATTCCGACGGAGGAAGAGCAAGCAAACGAAATCCGCGAACAAAATGAAGCGGCCGAAGCTTTCTTCCATTACTCATCCGATGTGACCGCATCTCCGTACCCAGACCCGAAGAACCATTATGATGTAGTGATAATGGATTATCGCGATCCGCCATAAAAGTATGGGTGACCACCTGTTTGCTTGTATTATCAGTTCGTACCCAAACGAGATCCCTCAATCACAAGAAGAGCATTTGGACCAAGCCTTGCATGAAACAGATGACCTTAGGAAGAAGATAGCAGTGGATGGAAAGAAGAAGAAGAAGAAGAAGAAGAAGAAGAAGATGGGAGAAAAACTTCTAAGGAAATGCAACAAGATGACTAAAATAGTGAAGAAGTTTATGAAAGATTAAAGAAATGAAGACGAGAGTATGGAGATATGAGGGTTTTATGTGTTTGCTGTAACCTTGTTATGTGTAAAAGTATTTGTAACAATGAAATAAGGATAGGTCCATACATATATCGATTAAACGATATATATATATATATATATTTATATATATATTTATATATATATTTATGTGTGTGTGAAATAAATAAAATACATGTTTAAAGAAATGAAATTTGTTTAATTTTAGTTAAAAAGAAAACATTGAAAGAAAAGATAATGTCACATCAAAGTAACAATGTTGAAGCTTCTCAAAAGGAAGCTGATAAAAGTAAAGAAAAGGGAAAAGATCCTGAGAAAGAACAAAAAGAACAAATTCCCGACAAATATATTAATCAAATTCAACGTTTGATTAAAGAAGCCTATAGGGCTGAAACCGGAACTAGATCTCAATCTACGCAATCAAAACATTCCCAATCTGTTGAACTCTCCCGTAAGTCCGTTAAATCTCGACCTAAGCCATCCCATGTTGAAGAGTGTGTTCATGAGTCAAACGTTGGTGAGGTATTAGACAAGATTTTAAGAAGTTAAATTTGGAGGTTGTTCGTTTAAAGATTTCAAATATTTGGACTCAAAGAGTTACATGGTGTCAAGGGAGCCATTACGACTATGAGGTGGCTGGAAGAAATGGAATCGATAGTAATCATAGGAAAGTGCTCCGAACAAGAAAAGATACAATATTCTACCAAATGTTCAAGGGCGAAGCACTAGAATAGTGAAACACGATGATAATGAGCAAGGGACAAGTGTTGTACAATCTGTCATGGGAAGAATTCAAGGAAATGTTTATGGCAAAATTTTGTCCTATGCATGAAACCGACCAGATCCAAACCAAATTTCTTAACCATAAAGTTATAGGGACTAACCTTTGTGAATACAATACCAATATCCACGAGTACTGCTGAATCGTTCTGTGAAAACCGAGCCCCGGTGCGGAAGCGTGAATAACCGTTATTAAACAACGGTGTGGAGCTCGGATCTAGGGTTAGGATCGAATCTCACTCGTATTCACTCTTGAAAGATATCTGGACGGATGAGGTGTATTGGAGAGAGCCTGATTTGATTAACAATCAACAATAAAGTAGGATGAACAATTGTAATCAAAACACAATAGATAGATATGGTAGTATGATAATATTAGTCGAATGATTCTCATAAAGATGAAACACTCATACATACATTCATACATACAATCGATTAAAAAATATCAGCCGCCACCAGGAGAGCTCATCCTGGAGGTGGAGACTCTCTCAAAGGGATAAAACCCTAAATCTCACACATACACAATACACTCACTCACCCTAGACAAATAAATAAAAACATCTATTTATACTAGTCTAGCATGACTTGGTCTTCAAGCCATCCACCCTTGGTTGAGACCAAATAATATATTTTTCACCCATAGATTAATTCGATGCGTCGGTCTAAAATATAAGTCCCAACACGTTCCCCAGCTAGTCACCCCAGAGTCCAACAAAGTAACAAGATATATTTGGGGACTTCCGCGGGAAATCCGCGACATGTAAGGTCTCATCTCCCACAAACTGCGAACTCCGCAATGGAGTTTTCCGGTTACCTCATGAGCGGCTTTGTCCACAATAAGGAGGAAGACAAAAAGGTCGTGTCTACCAATGACCAAAGGAGGACTGGAGGAAGCGCCCGATTCAAGGGAAAAGTTGTGGACCAACGCAAGCCAGGATTTAATTTCAACCCTCTATGTAAGACTTGCAGAAAGTATCACAAGGGTCGATGTCATTTTGCTTCACCTTCTACCGCGACTATCTGTGAATCATGTCATAGACCCGGCCGATTGCTAGAAGAAAAATATGACTTTCTACAACTTCAAGGAAATGGGGAATCTTAGCTTTGAGTGCCCTAAAAACAAACCCGCGACTGGTGGTGCGGGTGGAAGTAGTTAAGCCAAGAAAAGCAATGCAAGAGTCTTCTTCCTCGACACTAAAAAGGCGGCCGACATGCCGGAAACCATCAACGGTACGTTTCTAGTCAACGACACTTATGCTAGAGTTTTGTTTGATTCGGGTGCCAATTTAAGTTTTATAGATTATAATTTTTGTAGTCTATTAAACGAACCTTTAACAAAACTACATAAAACTCTAAGCGTCGAGACCGCTAATGGTGAAATAGTCAAAATCTCCGAAGCCTTTGAAAACGGAAAAATCCTTTTAGCCGTTTATATTCTTCCTATTCAATTGTTTCCTATGACTCTTACTGGTTTTGATATTGTACTTGGCATGGATTGGTTATCCAACAACCATGCTCGTATCATTTTCAACAGCAAAACTGTTGAACTTCGAGCCCCTGATAAACCAACCATTCGAATTGAAATGGATAAAGATGTTGCCCAAGTTAGCATAATAGCCATGATTAGGGCTAACAAATGTTTGAATCAAGGATGCTTAGAATTTATGGCCTACGTCACCGAAGAATCAAAACCTATAGAAATGAAAGACGTACCAATCATTTCCAATTATTCTGATGTCTTTCCTGATGAACTTCCTGGAATCTCTCCCGATCGCGAAGTAGAGTTTAGGATCGATCTTATTCCCAGTACTGCTCCAATCACCAAAGCTCCATATCGTTTAGCTCCAACCGAAATGAAAGAAATGAAGAAACAACTCGACGAACTACTTGAGAAGGGTTTCATCCGACCAAGTTCATCACCGTAGGGAGCGCCAGTTTTATTCGTTAAGAAGAAAGATGGATCCATGCGCATGTGTATTGACTACCGAGCTCTTAACAAAGTCACAATCAAGAATCGTTATCCACCCCCTCGAATCGATGATCTCTTTGACCAACTCCAAGGCATAAGATAATTTTCTAAAATCGATCTTCGTTCCGGTTATCATCAACTCAAAGTCCAATCCGAGGATATTCAGAAAACTGCTTTTCGAACAAGGTATGGACATTATGAGTTGACGGTCATGCCGTTTGGACTTACTAATGCCCCAGCCGCGTTCATGGATATGATGAACCGAATCTACAAGCCTTACTTGGATAAATTTGTTATCGTCTTCATCGACGACATACTTATTTACTCTAAGTCTAAGGACGATCATGAAAATCACCTCCGAACCTTACTTGAAATACTAAGAACCGAGAAATTGTACGCCAAGTTCTTGAAATGCGAATTCTGGCTTCCCAAAGTACAATTCCTTGGACACATCATAAACGTAAACGGCATCTAAGTGTGAAATTCCAAAGTCGCCAACCAAGATCCGTAGTTTCTTAGGTTTGGCCGGCTACTATCGAAGGTTCATTGAAAACTTTTCTCGTATAGTTGTTCCCCTAACTTCTTTGACTCGCAAAAACATTAAGTATGAATGGGGAACAAAGCAACAAGAGGCGTTTGATATACTTAAACAAAAACTCACCCAAGAACCTATACTGGCCTTGCCAGAAGGTACTGAGGATTTTGTTTTCTTTAGCGACGCATCTCATTCTGGTTTGGGGTGCGTACTAATGCAACGCAAGAAAGTGATCGCTTACGTCTCTCGTCAGCTCAAGGTGCACGAAAAGAACTACACAACTCATGATCTTGAGTTAGGTGCCATAATTTTTGCATTAAAGATATGGAGGCACTATCTTTATGGAGTAAAGTGTATCATGTATACCAATCATAAAAGTTTGAAGCACATATTCGAGCAAAAAGATCTTAACATGCGCCAAAGGCGCTGGATGGAAACACTAAACGATTACGACTGTGAAATCGTTTATCACGAAGGGAAGGCTAACGTTGTGGCTGACGCCCTAAGTCGTAAAGAACATGAAAAGCCCAAAAGAGTCAGAGCGTAAGATTAGAACTCCAAATTGATCTCATCGAGCAAATCAAATCTGACCAAACTCAAGCGATCAATGAAAACAAGGTCTCCGACGAAAAACGTAACGGCACCATTGACTCGCTAGTCAAGGGTGACGATAATGGGAAACCGAATTTAAGTACCAATCGTTGGGGATTTGCGTGAAAAGATAATGGGCGAAGCTCACAAGTCCAAGTACATGATGCACCCCGGTAGTAACAAAATGTATAAAAATCTCAAACCAAACTACTGGTGGAATGGGATGAAAAAGGACATCGCTTTGCATGTTGCGAAATTTCTAACTTGTTTGAAAGTCAAGGCTGAACACCAAAATCCTTCGGGAATACTTCAGCAACCTGAACTTCCTGTTTGGAAATGGGAGATAATAACTATGGACTTCATCACAAAACTCCCAAAAATGACTCGACAACATAATGCTATTTGGGTTATTGTGGATAGACTAAAGAAATCCGCGCACTTTATACCCATCAATGAGTCGTACTCAATGGATAGATTAGAACGTATCTATGTGAACAACATTTTTGCTTTACATGGAATATCGTTGTCTATAATTTCTAATCGAGACATCCGTTTCACGTCTCACTTCTGGAAAAGCTTCCAACAAGCACTTGGTACAAAATTAAACCTTAGCACTGCCTATCATCCACAAACTTATGGGCAAAGCGAAAGGACAATTCAAACATTGGAAGATATGCTTCGCTCTTGTGTGATAGACTTAGGTGGAAGTTGGGATGACCACTTACCCCTAATGGAATTCTCGTATAACAATAGTTATCACACGAGTATTCAAGCCGCACCATTCGAGGCGTTATATGGTCGAAAGTGTAGAACGCCCGTGTTCTGGTCTGAAACCGGAGACAATCAATTATCTGGACCCGAGATAGTCCAAGAAACCACCTACAAAGTTTTACAAATCCGAGAACGACTTAAGACGGCACATGATCGCCAAAAGAGTTACGCCGATGTCCGTCGTAAGCCGTTGGATCAATGTTGGTGACAAATTTCTTTTGAAAGTCTTGCCATAGAAAGGCGTAGTTCGCTTCAGCAAGAAAGGAAAGCTAAGTCCTCGATTCGTTGGACCCTTCGAGGTACTTGAACGAGTTGGTACTGTTGCATACCGATTGCAACTACCCGAGGAAATGCAAGGGATACACGATGTATTTCATATCTCAAATCTGTGTAAATGCTTAACCGCGTTAAATGATGTCGAAATTAATGAAAACTTAAAATTCGTAGAACGTCCAATTCAAATTGAAGATTCGAAACAAAGAAATTGTAAAGACGAACATTAAAAATCGTGAAAGTAAAGTGAGACTCACGAAGAGGCCCTGAATATACTTGGGGGCTTGAATCCGAAATGAAGAATAAATACCCACATTTATTCTAAGAAGCAATCTCGAGGACAAGATTTATTTCAAGGTAGGGATGATGTAACATCGTGAAATTTTCGGATAAAAAATAACAAGTTTCCAAAGTCAAGGGATCAAAAATCTCAAATTATAAACTATAGGGTTAACAATAATAATTCTGGTTACCTGAATCATAGCGATACGCGATGGATCAGAAGGGGAAACCCATCGCGTATTGCGATGGGTGGACAGACAGGCTGGACACCTGGCCTGCCACGTGTCCACGTCGTGGCACAACGTCCGCCACATGTCACCACGTGGCATCACGTCCGCCACGTGTCACCACGTGACAAGCCTAGTAGTGACAAGGCAGAGCTACATCGCGATACGCGATGGGCTAGCCCAAGGGGCCATCGCGTACCGCAATGGGTCCCCTGCCTTGCCTATAAATAGCAAGCTCGAGTTCTTCACATTTAATAGTCAAATCACACACATATATCTCTCTCTTACATCTCTCTAGAACCCAAGAATCATACCCTCGATCCACCTCGAAAAGCGTGCCCTTATTCTTAGTTTTCCGTGCCGACGCTCCTCAATATCCGTGCCACTTACCACCGCCGTTTCAATCAAGAAGGAATTACCAACTCGGCGTCCCAACGAATTGCCTCATAAAGCGTGCCGAAGTATGGAAAAGTGTTGGTGCCTCCTTTTGCGTGCCCAAGTGAAGTGTTGATCAAGAAAGTGTTGAAAAGGGTAAAAGACGTCGAAGTGTTGCTCGATTGTCTAGAGTAATTATAAGACAACCAAGGTAGGCATAGTGGCGAATAAAATAATAATAAAATATTATAAAGGCTTAAAACCCTAAGTCGAGGAAATACTCGATACCTCGATAAAATAAAAGAAAATAAAACAAAGGAAAGAAAAGAATATGAATATATATAAATATATATATATATCAATGTGATTGTATACAATTCTTTGTTTTAGACTATTATTTAAGCAATTATAAATATTCTTAAATAATAAAGAAAAGAAAAGTATACGATTCTTAAAGAATAAGAAACATAGGGTTTAAAGAAAATAAGATTAACTATAGGTTGTCTTATATAAAGATATTTTAAACTAAAGGTTTAAAAAGAAAGAAAATACTTTTTAACTAAAGGTTTTAAAGTAAAGAAAATATATAATCCAGGTGACGATTATAAACAAGACTAAAGGTCTTAAGCCAGATTGTATATCCGACTATCAAAAGGTTATACTCGTACTATAGGTGCGAGATAGCAGGGGAAAAACCCTCGGACGGTGTTTGAAGCCGATCCAAATCAAAAAGGTGAATACGTCGCAAACTTTACAACTTGTTTGAAAAAGAGTCAAATGTGTTATATGAAAAGGTTTACCTGAGACTACGTGTCTCTAATATATTTATAAACAAAAAAGTAAAAGCCTAATCCTCAAGCTGTCGTGTACGTTTGTCTGGATCCTTACATATGTGGTAAAATGCAGTGGGCACATCGCACCACACTTGGTTATAGTCACGCTTGCCTGTGGGGACAAATGACCATGTGTATACGTATGGTACATAACTAAGTCGAACGCTGCAGTGTTTGCTGGGGTATTTAGTGTAGAGACTTGAGTTTATAAATTGTATTGTTTTAAAGCTCAATTATTCCTAAGCCACGATAGGCCGGACCCAAGTTATGTCTCGAGGGTAATCAAGTAAAAGAAAATATTTTTGCGTCAGCATATTCACCAGCATGTGTTGCTGACGTATTTTCTGAACATTTTGTAGGTAATCAAGATTAGGGCTTGGGAAGACGAAGTGCTCAAGATATCCGATGGCTCTGATCTTTTTGTTAAATTTAAATATAAAATGGTGGTTTGTAATTAAACAAGTAATACTTTTGTTTAAACTTAAAACGGGTATTTTATAATCCCGTCTTTTGTACAATGTAAATATTATATTTTAAATCCACATGTTTTAAAAGACTTCCGCTTTAATACGTAACTCTGATTTATTTACAAATGTGGTACCAACTATGTGTTATATACCTAGGCCTAAGAATGGGGTGTGACAGTTTAACTTTGTATACGCACACCGGCTCTGATTCAATTCCCGTTTTAGCCTCGTTTCCTTTCGTTAAGGCTCGTTTCCCACTCCTATCATCCACGAGACCTATACATCATACACAAATATGTAATTTCACACGAAAATAACTCGATAAACATGAAAGTTAAACGTAAATCAATGTTAAAATGCGGATGGAAATGTGTGTGTTTTACAACACATTGACTATTATATCTAAATTTGGTTAGTTAACATTTCCTAACGTCATGTGTGATACAATGTGTTTATGATTATTTTTGTTCCGGTTTAATAATCTCCCTGCAACACATGGGTCTTAAAAAGTAGTTATTATGAATATTCATATTATTATTTAATATTTTTATTATCTAATAATATTAACATTTACTACTAATAATAATATTATTATTTACTACTAATAATAATAAATTGAAGAATCGTTTCAATCTTACAAGGTAACCAAACCTCACATTGTAATGTTAATGATTCATTTTATTTCTTTATACATTCTATTACCACGTCCATTGTATTCTCTCATTCATCCCATTACCCCATAACAAACATACCCTAGTTTATGAAGATTACCGATGTTGCCCACTTGTAAACAGTCAAGAGTATATACGTTATTATAGAAAGGTTTGGAGCATATATACAATATGGCCTAACCAAAAAGAACGTCCGTGTAAGTCAGTCAAATCTAAAGAACAACACTAGAAAGCATCTCATTTTACTGCAAAAACTTTATATAAAAATCCTACAAACATGTTATTTCAACAAAAACACAAAAAAGAAACAAGCCTAGCTTTGATTTTGGTGTTGTATTGTAACATAATAGTAACAATACGATTCTTCTTTAGAAAATTGTTTCTAACTCTCCAACATAATTCAAACAAAAATAAATTTATCTATTATGTTTTTATTTCCGTTTGTTGAAAAACATTATAAATATAATTATGTATGTTATCCATAGTATTATATTTTTATTGGAAAGTTGTAGCAAATCAGAAAGAAAAATAAATAAATAAATAAAAAATTTGTTGGAAAAATATATAAACTTTAAAACAACATAATTTTGAAGGAAAAGTAGTTAGAAAAATGTTAAAAATGATTTTTTTAACATGTGTTTTTTCCATGCAGCTTTTTGTAGAAAAATCATTAGTAAATTGGTTTCCAACAAATTTTTAACGAAAACTACGTTAAGACTCATGTTCAAATACCGAAAGATTTAAATTATTCTTAAGAGGTTAACATGTTAACTTACTTATTTTGTATTTTGTAAATTTATAAAAGTTGTTATATTTAGATTTACCTTTCAACAACGGGTTAAATCAACCACATAAATAAGATTATTCTTGTATCATGTTCGTAAGTCGTTGCAAGGTATTTCATAAATTTACGCTACTATATGTAACACAAAATGACCCCGATGGTAGTCATAATCTATCGAAAATGACAAACCCAATATGGCCACTAAACTTTCAAATAAGATTCTTAATTTGTAACACCGATCACATAGGTATATATGATTAATTTAGTAATGTCAATTAGATTTAGATGTGTACAGCTCATGGATTCTTTGTTTGTTACCGTCCACACATACCAAAACGTGGATGGACCAACTTTGTTACCTATATTCTTGTACGACAAAATGTACTAATATTTTGTTCCTTTTATATTTGGAAATATTTCATTAACCTGCATGTCTCAATCATATGATGTCTTCAACAACTTATTGATTATCATCTTTTATTTTAATTTAATGATGAAGGGCACATGTATTCTAGTTCGCCCGAATCAATCTGCTTTTGGTTTTATTCAGAGCGTACATTATCGTATTAACGAGCACAGTATAACTATAACCCATTGATATCTCAAAAAATTATGAAAACTTTAGTAGCATTTTTTTAGTTAATTAAATTTTTCTATAAATTTTGTAAAGAAATCATTAAACTTAGTAAACCCAATTATAAATTAATGACTCAATTGAATAAATCATATTAGAAAATGACCCGTGTAATCCATTGAAGAGAGTTGCTCAACCAATGAATCAAAGAATCGTCTGAGGCATTCAATTAAAGGTGACTAATTAACATTTAAAACCGATTTATTAATTGAATAAAATCTGAATTTAAACAAACAATTAAAAATAATCAGCCGACCAGTTTCTGTTGCGCCTTTCCAGTCCCCTTGGCTTTGATATATTTGTTCGACACATTCCCAAACCAACAAACCAATTACGAACTTATGACATTTCCAAATCAGGCAATCAATCATTATGACATACCCTTTTTTCTTCCTTGTTCTAATGTCGATTATATCATTTATATGTTTATTTACAAATTGTAACGTGTTTGGAATTGTGTTGATTTTGTGCTAAATTACGCATTTAAGATTTATTCTTTTTTGTTAAACAAGGCCAACCAATTATAATTATATATATATGTGTGTGTGTGTGTTGATCAGTTCTTCATGTAAGGAATGGAAAACATGAAATATATTAAACCTATGAACCTGTTAGAGCATAGAGAGTAGTAACCGCAACAGAAAAGGATGTAGATGACATGATTGTCAGCTTGGTCGAGTTCCCCTTTAGGATGTATAGTTAAGGATGGTGTTAGGGTTTTTTAGAGAAACCCGGTTTTATGAGAGATGAGGCAAACAAAATTGTTATGTGTGTGTGATTAGGTTATGATGTTAATATTTATCGCTCTTTATATACACCCAAGGGGAAACCCTTTATTAGTTAATTATAGGTAATATGGCCCATCAACAATTACCAAACTAATATATAATAAGGTATAGTTAATATTTTGATCTATTATAATATAAATGATTATAATGGCCATATATAAATATATATTATTATATATTTTTCTTACATTCTCCCACTTGGCCGAGTAATCATTTATTATAAGTATTAGATAAGCCTGATCAGGAGTTAACACTCATTTTAGTTTTAAACTCAAACTGGAGCAGAGAAATACAGCCACTGAATTGAACATCAGCTCAAGACCCCCATTAATCATACTGCAGTCCTTATTTAAAACCTAAGTAGTTATGATCAAAATTTTCAAGTAAGCCTTTCAAACGTTTGATTTGTATAATAATTTGTCTATAGGTCATTATGCATGCAAAACATATTAAGAGACGTACAAAATCAAAACTGATGAGGAAATTTAATAGTTAATCATTCATAGTACGATATGCAGTTGTACGTGATCATTAATAAACCCCTCATGATTATAAGCACTTTCATAATACTTATGGGTAATAGACCTTTAGTTATAGGATCCTTAAGAATATCATGAATGTATTCGATATGAAAATTTAGAGTCCTCAATTTGTTCATAAACGAATAATTAATTTCATATCAAAATTTAATGCAGCACCTCTCAAACTGTTACTGTTTGAGAAAACATGGTAGCTGACTTTATCACAATAAGTCTTCAATATATAATTTATATGGAGTTTAATAAAAACTTATGAGTCCATTAATAAATGTTCAACAACAATTATTGACAACAACGTTGTAATTAATCAACATATTATGTCGTTATGACTTAGGTTGTTGTTATCAGTTCATTATGACTCCTCCATGAGATAGATTTGTCTACTGACGTAAGAATATATCCCGAAAATTACATTTTCTTATCTTTGAATATGAAAAAGTTTAGAGTAATCTACCGGTTTGAATTCTCACTTCGTTTAAATTAAGTCTTTCGTTTCTTTTAAAGATATCTTAGTACTCTTTTAGATGCTTCACGTTAATCTAGACATATCTAGTGTGTTGCAATTTTGAGTAATATCTAAACGAGTATTGACTTGAACTTATATATGGCTTCTACTTAATGAAGCATAAGGAAATAATCTATGTGTTCCTATTATCCTCTAAAGTAGAGCAATGTTGTTTGTCACATGTGTAAGGAATATCTCTGAGATCTATAATATCAAAGTATGTGTGAAAATGCTTTGACTCATGTAACATATACTTGTTAGAAAAATGTCATCTATATAAGGACAAGTTTGTTTTTAGTTTCTCCCACTCATCTTGAGGTAGGTACATTACCACTTGTTTTTGATGAAAATAATTGTATAAGTATTTCATCATATTTTTATGTTTGCATTAACCCATATATAGATTTTATTAACTTATAAACTAAATGTTCTTTGACCTTCAGTTTATAACTTTTAGGTTGTTTTATGAACATATAAATATGTAAGCCGATTGTTAGGGAAAGTTGTTTTAATGTTCATCTAATGTAGCTCTTAACTATTGTAAGCTACTAGAACAATAATGATTCTTAAAGAAATCTTTTGTAATATAGGTAAGAAGATTCTTTGATAATTGATTTATCCTTGAATATAACCTTTAACAATCAATTGTGCATCTTATTGTCTTAATGTTTCGTATTGGGATTTAGTTTAGTTATGAACACTATAAGGTGATTCAACCAAATCTCAAAACGTTATCCTGACTTATGGAGTCAATTATGATTGATGCTAATGGTTTAATTATAAGGGGTAGGATCATTAAACTTTCCAACATCCATTTCAACAGGGAGGTTACATAATCATCAGTGTTAGTAGGTTTTAAAACCTAGATGACCTCCTGAGTTGATTATTGGGTAATTTTAAAAGTCTCAGTTTTATGGATTAGCTCTTGGTTAGGTTGCTATCAATTTTAGGATTCTAAGTATAAAAGAGTTGGTGCAATATGGTGTACAAGAGGTGTAATTGGAATTTAAATATGGAGTAAAATTTAATGACTCTCTTCCCCCTCCTCTTATACTTCTTACAAGTCATTATAAAGACTTTTACTGCTCTCACTGACCTTAGAAGCCTTTAGGAAAATTTGCATGCTTAGGGTCAATATTTAAAGACCAATAGATTCTAATAGAAAAACGAATTAATGATGTAAGTCGTCGTAATTTCTCTTGTGAGGATTATTTCAGTAAGAAATCGGAGTATGCCCACATTTAAGAAACACCGAAACTTTTGTAAGAGTAGTAGTAAATTCTACATAGATAACTTTTGATGAAATAGTGTTGTGATGGAGCAGTGTCTTGTACAAGAGGTGTAATTAAGATAATATCAAGTTTTCACTCCTCCACCTCTTGCAAATCTTGTAAGTTTTGATTGAGACACTTAAGGCTCCCACTAATATCCGATATCTCTAGGAAAAACTATATGAGAAGTTTCAATGATGTACGTGATGTGAGAATTTGCCATACATACGTTAGACTTAATTTGATTTCCTTTATGTATCATAAGAAACTTAGGGACATATTTAGAAGAAATCATATTAACTATATAGGAATGGATCTCTTTAAGTCCATGAATGATAGAAGACAGACTAGATACAAGTAAATAGCTTTTTAAATGATAAAATAATTATGTCTGGATATTCTGTGTGAATAAGTTCCACTAATGTAAGTGAAATATAACTTCTGGTGGACCCATACTTATTTAAGCCAAGCAATGTTTAGGGCATCTAACACATGATTTAAAATCACTGAGAATGAGATTACATGGAAAAATCATCCTCATTAACCATGTCATGATTTCTCATGAAATTTGGTTTTAATTGATGAATTTTATATGTCTCATTTATCTTTTGTTAAATTTATATTTGGATGATAACAAAAGTTGTGAAAGTATATAGTATCATCTAGTTGTATTTTATAAATGTTTCAATCCAAATATTGATAACAAATCATATGAGAGTTTAAGGTAATAGTGACTTTATGTTGGCTATGCAAACCTTATAACTGTCATAATGTAGCTTAAGTATTGATACTAAATTCTGATTAATCTGCAGAATATTTAAGGTATCATAAAGCATAATTTGTAGACAGTTTATCATGGTTCTAATAACATTAACATTTAAATTTGTCACTAAACCTCATATTAGTTATTTGTTGATTTTTGGGTAAACATATAGAACTAGACTCAACCAATCATGTGTTAATGAGAATATTAGGGTTAGCAGACTTAAATATCATTAATATATAACTATCAATTTTAGCCAGTTGTTCTTTTGAATTATGGATAGTCTTGTAATGCCTATGCTTAATCTAATGACATATTTTTACAATGAGACTTCTCCTTATAGAACTTAAAGCTGGAAGTAGTACTTGTATTTTGTCTATGAACCTTTGAATGATCCTCTTTTAGGTTTTAGTAGTAGTAAGTTGAATAACATCTTATTTTCCAGTACCGGGTGCTTCTTTTATTGTACATATGTTACTGATCCACACACTCATTTTCCTTTGGTACTTCTGAGTATATAGTTGATTCTTAAGGCACCAAATTGTACTATTGAAAATTTGAGTATGCAATGTACTAGAATATTGTACTTAATATCATGTGTGAGCCCTTAATTTTATGGGTCATGATTGTACATTATGATGTATTCAATAATACCATCTAACCTTATAGTTAGAATTTTTAAAGAGTGTATGAATCTTGGGAGTTATTTTGATTAGTCTTAGGAAAAACTAAATCTATAATAACTCTAGTGATGGCATTTATTTATATAAGTTCTTGATTATCATTATCGCAATAGACATTATGATTGACTCATTCCATTTGTTAGGCTCTAATTTTCAATGGAATAATTGTTATTAAAAAGAGCAGTATGATAGTCATATCATGTATTAATGGATAATTAAAATTGAGAAGAGCTAAATGTTGTTTGAACTCTTTATAAGACAAAACTCAATTGTGTTTTGAGATTAAAGTGGATTATTTGGATGAGATAGCTATTTATAGAAGAAAATTATAGTGAGTAATGTTATGGGATATTAAGATAATATATATTAAAATTTATGATCATTAGATTAATGAAGGATCATTAATGTGAGGATCATTATATTTTATTGAAGATGTGATATGTATATTATTAACATCAAACTAATAGACTATGATTAAAAGTTCTACTTAAACAAAAAATAAATCACCTTTGGGCAGAATTAAATTTTATTTAAGTATGTGTGCAAAATAATTGTAACACATCACCTTTGGGCAGAAGTGAGACAATTATTTTAATTATGCACGGGCTAGTTTTGCTAGATAAAAATGTAAGACATCGCCTTTGGGCAGAAGTGAGACATTTGTATCATGTTATGCAAACACTAACAAAAGCTTTCAATTAAACTTGAATGATGGTAAACGTAACACATCACCTTTGGGCAGAAGTGATACATCAAATTTCACTCAAATTAAGCTTTTTATGTTTTGTAAAGTTTTATAAGATTTAATTATTTACAAAACATTTAATTAGGTTTAGTTTATGGGAATATTAGAGTTCTCGCGAAATTAGTTATCAAGACTTTTGAGTTCATGGGAATTATGAGTTCTCAGGAATTTTAGTGAGCCCGACTTTTAGTGGGTTTTCGGGATTATGAGAGTTTTCGGGTTTTATAAGGTCATCGGGATTTTGGTACCCAAAACCATTTTAGAAAAAACCAAAATTTAATTTTAAATCTTTAACCCATAAACTATTTTTAACTCTTAAATTATTTTGTCCCATCAATTATTTTTAAATCCCATAAACTAATTTATGATAAAGATGGAATTCAAATTTTAATGGATTATCTTGTTTCCAAATTTAAAAGATTTGATTATAATTATCTTATATTTTGAAATCTTTTATTAACAAAACTATATCATGTTTCAAAATTTTTAATATATAAAAATTAATTAAAATTGGAAACAACATATTTTATTCCTACGATTCATCCAAAATAAGGGCGATTCTTCGGTTTTTATGATGAACACGAAGAACATCTTCGAAGAATCTTTAGTCAGTTTTCTCTGGAATCGAAATCTTAAACATATTTTTAACAGATTTCGAATATATTAGAGTTTTAAATATGAATTTTAGCAATTATAACCAGTTTTCTTAACAAAATATGAAAACCGGAAAAATTAGGGTTTTAATCAAAATTCATGTTCTTCGATTTTAATTCCAGATTTAGGGAAAACGTGAAGAACTGATTAATCAACATCGCTCTGATACCACATGTTGATCAGTTCTTCATGTAAGGAATGGAAAACATGAAATATATTAAACCTTTGAACCTGTTACAGCATGGAGAGTAGTAACCGCAACAGAGAAGGTTGTAGATGACAATCAATCATTATGACATACCCTTTTTTCTTCCTTGTTCTAATGTCGATTATATCATTTATATGTTTATTTACAAATTGTAACGTGTTTGGAATTGTGTTGATTTTGTGCTAAATTACGCATTTAAGATTTATTCTTTTTTTTAAACAAGGCCAACCAATTATAATTATATATATATACATATATATATATATATATATATATATATATGTTGATCAGTTCTTCATGTAAGAAATGGAAAACATGAATTATATTAAACCTATGAACCTGTTACAGCATAGAGAGTAGTAACCGCAACAGAGAAGGATGTAGATGACATGATTGTCAGCTTGGTCGAGTTCCCCTTTAGGATGTATAGTTAAGGATGGTGTTAGGGTTCTTGAGAGGAACCCGGTTTTATGAGAGAGGAGGCACACAAAATTGTTATGTGTGTGTGATTAGGTTATGATGTTAATATTTATCTCTCTTTATATACACCCAATGGGAAACCCTTTATTAGTTAATTATAGGTAATATGGCCCATCAACAATTATCAAACTAATATATAATAAGGTATAGTTAATATTTTGATCTATTATAATATAAATGTGATATGTGAAAATCGTATATAATATTAAAAATCAAGTTTTACCGAATTCACCTAAAAAACCACACACAATCGGCAAGTGTACCGGACGCAATGTAGCTAGAAAGTAAGAACGGAAATCAAACCTAGGACACTATGGGTAAACTCTAATTATTAAACTTAAATGATTACTAACCTAGACTTTCTTTTGATTTTTTTAGAATTTTTTTATATTTTTATACTAATAATACTTAACTAATTAAAATTTAAACTAAAAATAATACTTTATAAAAATCGGGTTTTAAAAATATATGAGAAACGACTACCTAGGTAATGGAATCATACTAGTTAAATTAATAGTTAACGAACTTGACTTGGTTGAAAAACAATATCTTAAAAATATGACATTAAAGACCACTAAAATACGCTAGATCCCCTCCCGGCCTCACCAACGACACCTTAGAACTCTAATGACATGTGAAGCTCAATTGTTAAAGGTTTGGATCACCTCCCGTCTCACCTTGCTTAATAATATTATGGTACCCCAAAACCCGAATCACCTCCCGGTCTCTTTGAATACAATATATATTAATATAAAGAGGGTATTTTTAATTCACATGAACACAACTTGTATCACAATAATCTTAAGTGACCTAGGATAACTCACTCCCGTGCAATTATTACCCAAAACCCACAAAAGACAAAGATAACACAACACTAAATCACCTCCCGGTCTCTTTAGTGAAAGAACAATAAAATCTAATAAACTTTCAATAATTATTCCTACGGTTATTTCGACCATAAACCGCAAACAAGTTGAAAACATAAAGTAGACAACCTAATCATGCGTCTAACAATCACCAAAAACTATTAAACACAAGTGGAATAAATATTAAAGTAATAAACTAGATTTAATCACTCAACAATATTGTGAACAAACCAATTAAAAACTTTACCATAATACCAAATCAACCAATATCAAATAATAGTTCGTCAAACCATTAAACTAACATAGTACTCAACCAAAACCTAGGTAGTATAAAAGTTTAGTTACTCATAATATAGATATGAAACAAAACTAATATAGAAATTATGATTCATAAAATAAAGATCTAAGTATTTGAGCTAAAAAAAATAACGAGATGACCTTTTTTAATTCTTTCTTCCTTGAGTTCTTCTTCTTCACTTTTGACTTTGTTCCCTGTCTTCACGTCAAACTCAGCCAAAACCAAGCTTATTATATATATTTGTTTTCTCGTTGACCAAAACTAAGCTTATTATATATATTTGTTTTCTCGTTGACTTATTTTCAATCAATCACAGTGGCAGGCCTATTAAACTTTTGTGACTTCACGTGCTCTTCACCAAACCAAAACAAAACAGTAGCCGCAACACCTGTTCTAATCTCTATCCCCTCTCTCTTGTCTCGGTTGTCTCTTTATATTAATATGTTAGGGTTTTTAATAATTCTCAATAATTAACCAAACTTAAGTCCCACTCCAAACTCCACCAACAAGTTTAATTTCATAGGTCCAATTCTCTTTCTCTTTTTGTTTAGTTGCTTAGCCTTGGAGTCCATCTGAAATAGTTCAACTAGCTCCCCTCACTTTGTAAAAAAATAAAACTCATAAGTAACTGAAGCATGGTTAAAGTGAAATTTTATCTTTTAATAAGCATTTTAACATGAAACTCCATAAAATATGTGGCCATTTATTTCACCAATTATTACTTTGATGCCATTGTGGTCTCAAGTTTAGCATAAATACTTTAATTTAGCTCGTTTAAAAATTTAATCTTTAAAATCCAATTATGAGCCAAATAGAAATATATTTAATAAAAACTGGCTCAAAATACTTGAAAGGGTAGGAAATATTTATATAATAACATGTATATTTTAAACCATATCAAATATCCCCACACTTAAACCTTTTTCGTCCCCGAAAATATATATATTGCAATGGAATCAGAATTCAAGACTAGTTTTCAAAACATATAGGTTATCTTTTAAGCACTGATAAACACAAAAACAGCGATTGCCGATATTGTTGTCCACTTAAACCCAGCCACCAGCCTATCAAGCCCCCAATTGCATTAAGCGCTTTAAGTTCAAAAACCACGGCTACACCTACCCCATCTCAAACAAAGAGAGCTAGAAAAAACTAGAGTCAAAGCAAACGGGTTTGACAAATCACCATAAGCCAAGGACTCGTTGATGGTACTAATTAGATGCACTCGGTGAAATTTGATGGATGAATGGTCCTGTGGAAGTCGTACGAGCTATTCCTAAATATTATTGGACTTTGTCCTATAAATTCCTAATTTGATATTTATTGACTAAGAACCTTCGAGCCCCAATAGTGTATCCTCAGAGTCACTATCCCCTTGGTAACACGTAAACTCTAAGTCCCGTCTAGTATGTGCATCTTTGACCTCTTTTACTAACTTTAAAGAATGTTTCTTTGGCATTTTACAATACATAACTTTCTTCACAAGCATTTACTTTTCTTGAACAACTTTTGATAATACACATAACTTTCAAAACATACTTATCTCTTTTTTTCTTTTTTTTTCGCTTTTTTTTTCTTTTTTTCTTTTTTTTTTCTTTTTTTATATCACCCTAAAGTATATAACTATTTCTAAGCTCGTAAAAAGATGGACATGTGGTGGTGTGCTTGTTTGAGTGCATCTAAGTCTTACCATGTCACACCCTCAAAATCCACTAACGGAGTTTTACCGTCAGAGGGTGTGAACTAACAGGATCGGAATCATTAGTTATAATCAACCCATAAAAACGTTTAAATAAAAATAAGTGCGGAAGCGTAAAACCATAGAAACCAATGTTGCGTCACGCAGGACGACTTAAAAACCAATGATAACAGTTTAAAATAAGTTTGCATAATTAAAAGTGTTTCAAGCAATGCATGATCCTAAACCGCGCGCCCGCCTCGGCTACCTGAGAATAACATACTAAAAGTGTCAACACAAGGTTGGTGAGTTCACAGTTTATATAAAATAAAGCGTTTAGCGTTTGCGTTCAGCGTTTTGCGTTACAGCGTTTTGCGTTACAGCGTTTTGTGTTACAGATAGTGTTATGTCAATTATATATCTATAGGTAGCTAGCCTATAAAACAAGTATCACTAAGTGTTCGACACCGAAGCTGACTGTTTATCATTTGCCTTGCCACCAGGTCTATCCCGACCATGGTATGTGTTTAGCCAAGATTACACCCACTCGACCTCCAGTCGAGTTTAGCGTTGGGTGGGGTTTGTCAAACCCAGTAGTACTACTCAACAATGACTCGCTATTATCCAATATTAAACGGTTCGATGTGAATGAAGGACATTAGTTAACGCGTTTGCCACTTAGTCTTTACAAGTGATATATAATCTATATTAACAAAATCTTAAATGCGTTTCGGTGTATGTTATCTCCCCCAAGTGAAAAGCGTTTAAAAAGTTTAAAAGGGGAAAGTGAAACTCACTGTTTGCGAAGAAATTCCCAAATTAAATCACCAAGATGCGCGTCACAGAAAAACTCTCTAGCGTTCTAAAACAACAAAGAGATTTTTCTAAGTGTCGGAATATTATCGAGTCTCTAGACCCGGCACATATTACCTATGCACATAACATGTTTCGTGTTTCGTTTGTGAATCGTGTGTGACTTTAACAAATGTATTTGTGATACATTACATGTGTAAGCAATCATATACGTGTCATGTATTCATAAAGCACATCACTAGCAATTACTCCCCGTAAGGGCATTTTGGTCAAATCATGACAATTAACTAGCCATTATTCCCCATAAGGGCAATTTGGTCAAATTATGACAATCAATTAGCAATTATTCCCCGCAAGGGTAATTTGGTCAAAACATAACAATTATATAGCAAGTATCATGTTTCATGCAATTTCACAAAACTCAGCAGCTAGTTTCACCGAGACAGAAATTCTACTTGAAAGATTGTACTATTCCACCGATCATAGCATCTCAATTAATTTACCAAAAATCATCACAGAAGCATATATGTCTTAGGTTTCCATAACATATTTTATTATATTTTTTATTCCACATAGTTTTCTCACAATCATCAAATCATTACAGCAAACTCATAACAGTCAAATTCATGCGCAACAGAATGTTATTTGAAATTCCCGTTAAACGAAAAATTCAATAAATGCAAGACCACTTGGGTTAGGTTCCCAACTCAACAAGTCAACTTCCAGAAGTGGAACCAACCCATTTGGCTTTGTAGTTCATGAGATATAATATTTACAAAACAACCTAACAGCAGGTCTAACAGCTCAGCTTTGCACAACGTTTTTGTAAAATCATAAAAGTTAACTTTTACACGTCCAAAAATTGCAAATTTATATTCTTTAGAAACTAGACTCAACCTAGTTTACTGTAGTATCAATAATCTCAACCAATTTTCACATTTACACTTCGTTACAGTCAATTAAACATCAATAACACAATCTGTCCAGAAACTGTTTGCATCCAAACTCAACATATTAACTATATATGGACTATCATGCATTCATATAACACTCTAGACTCCATAAACACCATCCATGCACATCAATTACACATTACATACATGATTAGGGTTCTTGTTTGAACTCAATTCAAAGACTCAACAATTAACGTGTAACAATATCAATACTAGTTATCATATCATTATCAAATCATCATCCAATCAAACAAAATCATATGAACACATAACCATATAGAATCGGCAGCTAGGGTTTATGATTAACCCAACAAACATCAAAATCAAGTATAAAGGATGCATAGGATAATCAATTATACCTTCCTAGCACCTAATTCTTCAATCAAACACTTGATTTCTTGATTGTATGTGTGTGTGTAAGTCGACGGCAGCCAAGGGAGGGGGAAAGGGTTTCCGATCGGGACTTGTGTGTGGGGAGAATAATAATAAGTTAGGGTTTAGTTATTATTTATAAACATAATATGTTACACTCAAGTCCCTCCACTTTCAATTGTTGTTTTTCTAACTTAAATAACTAGTTTACCTCTTGAGTTAACGTTTATAACCATGTTATCACACAACACATAAGTCTAACACATAATTATCACATAATTACTGTTTTGACGTTTTTTGTTTATTCATCAATCGTTTGCGTCAACTCGTTTGCGTTTCGGTGCAATTCTCGAAAGACTACACATGTAGTAAGTGTTAAGCGTCATTTAAACCCTGGTTTAAATGTAATGAAGTGTGCGTTATAGATTCAGTGATCTTAAGTTTGAATTGACGGAGTTGAGTTAACGGAGTTAACCTGAAATTGACGATTGTCACATACCATCTCAAAGGTTTTAGATTAGGGTAATCCTCTCTAACCATCGAAATTCGGTTTCACCGTTTTTCAAATTATTAGATATATAAAATCTGCTAAAGAGGACCATCAAAGCTAGTTGGGCCTACTGACACATCTCATGTTTAGTACGTTATCTTTTATTTAATCTCATATATAATAGTAGTTTAAAAAACCAATCTAAAATTTTTCTATCATTTTCCATTATTTGCAATAAAATTCGTTAAAATTTCGGGACATTTTTTTTTTGAACTTTTTTTTTATTTTTATATTTTATATTTTTTAATAAAATTTTAAACTGTTTTTTTTATTTTTATTTTTTTTAAACCAAAAGAAAACGTCAGTTCCCATCCCCACACTTAAAATCTACATTGTCCCCAATGTAGGAATAGAAAAAGACAGAAAATAAAGCAGAATAAAAAAAATGTAAGCAAATAAAACAATATATTGGAACAGACTCCCCTGGTAATAATGCAGTTATCTTCACAAGTCTCGTTCCAAGGCGACCGTATAGCATTTCATTCGCGGCCGCAGCTTCTGGGTGTCCTCTACAATATGATAGGCTCAGAAAAATCCTCATCCGAATGGAGATTGAGTACGAACGAGAAAATCCAATCCTGCAAAATAAAACTCAAAACAACCCAAAGCAGAAATCAAACAGACTCTAAGAACTAAAAGACTAAAGAAAAATAAAATAAAACAGAATAAAAATAAAAGAAAATAAAAATAATGTAACTAAAATTTTATACAAACTCTACATCTCGGGCAAAGTCCCGAGTGTGCTCTCCTCCTCTACTCTCCAGGAGGATCAAGTTAGATCGCCTCTTCCTCACGATCACCAATTGGACCTCCAACATAATGCTTCAGTCTATGCCCATTCGCTTTCCAAGAATGTCCATCATCAGCCTCTATCTCAACCGCTCCATAAGGAAATGTCTCCTTCACAACGAATGGACCAGCCCATCGGGATTTCAATTTACCCGGAAACAAATTCAACCGGGAATTATATAGAAGCACCTTATCCCCACACTTAAACTCTTTGGGCCCCTTAATATGTTTATCATAACGTTCCTTTGTCCGCTCCTTATACCCCCAACGTTTTTCATATGCCTCATTCCGTAACTCCTCAACCTCATGAATCTAAAGAAAACGACTCTTTCCCACCGCAGACAAATCAAGATTTACGGCTCTTAAAGCCCAATACGCACGATGTTCTAACTCAACAGGAAGATGGCACGCCTTTCCATAAACTAACCGAAAAGGAGTGGTCCCGATAGGCGTTTTGAATGCAGTACGAAAGGCCCAGAGTGCATCATCTAGCTTTTCAGCCCAGTCCCCGCGACTGTTCCCTACTGTTTTCTCTAAGATCCTCTTAATGCCACGATTGGTGTTTTCCACTTGACCGCTAGTCTGAGGATGGTAGGCCGTAGAAAGTTGATGAGTGACCCCATTACGTTTCAAAACGTTATCCATCTGAGCATTACAAAAGTGGGTACCTCGATCACTGATCAGGGCCTTAGGAGTACCAAATCGAGCAAAGAGTTTTCGAAGGAATCCCACTACAACTCGCGCGTCATTTCTAGGAAATGCTTGAGCCTCCACCCATTTGGACACATAATCGACAGCAACAAGGATGTATCTATTCCCTCTAGACATAGGAAACGGACCCAAAAAATCAATGCCCCATATATCGAACATCTCAACCACCTGGATGGGGTTTTGGGGCATCTCATTTCGGGATGAGATGTTACCAGCTCTCTGACATGCATCACATGAACGAACAAACTCATGCACATCACGAAAAATAGTCAGCCAATAGAATCCCGCATCAAACACGCGTTTGGCGGTATAAGTCGCACCAAAATGGCCACCAGTCGGGCCCTCATGACAATGTTGAAGAATACTACGAGCTTCATCACCAAAAACACATCTTCGAATCACTTGATCTGTGCCAACACGGAATAAGTATGGATCCTCCCAAATGTAGAACTTGATATCTGCAAAGAACTTCTTTTGCTGATATGTTAGTCTGGGCACTAACTCACCAGAGGATAGATAATTAGCAAGATCAGCAAACCATGGAAACCCCTCTTCACTCTCCTTTACAAACAATAAAGTCTCACCTGGGAAATCATCACCAATTCCCTGTTCCCGGGTCTTGTCCATGTCGGAATTTTTTAGCCGTGACAAGTGGTCGGCGGCGACATTTTCAACTCTTCTTTTATCTTTAATTTCTATATCGAACTCCTGAAGCAAAAGGATCCAACGAAGAAGTCGAGGCTTCGCATCTTTCTTAGAGAACAGGTACCGCGGAGCCGCATGATCAGAGAAAATGATAGTCTTAGAAAGCACGAGATAGGAACGGAATTTATCGCACGCGAAAACAACTGCAAGAAGTTCCTTCTCTGTCGTGGTGTAATTCTCCTGAGCATCGTTAAGGGTCTTGCTAGCGTAATAGATGGGATGAAAATGTTTCTCTCGACGCTGCCCTAAAACGGCCCCAACAGCAAAATCGCTCGCATCGCACGTGATCTCAAACGGAAGATTCCAATCGGGAGCAACAAGAATAGGAGCACTCACTAACCTCTCCTTAATCAAATCAAAGGCCCTCAAACACTCCTCATTAAAATCAAACGGCCTATCTTTCTCTAGAAGCTGGGTCATCGGACGGGAGATTTTTGAGAAATCTTTAATAAATCGGCGGTAGAATCCCGTATGACCTAAAAAACTACGAATAGACTTCACGGAAGTGGGTGGTGGAAGTTTGGAAATGGTGTCGACCTTAGCTCTATCAACCTAAATCCCCGCACTAGAAATCTTATGACCTAAAACAATACCCTCACGAACCATAAAGTGACATTTCTCCCAATTAAGCATAAGGTTCGTCTCTTCACATCTAGCGAGCACTCGATCTAAGTTACGTAAACAATCATCGAAGGAATTCCCAAAGACAGAAAAATCATCCATAAAGACTTCCATGGAATCCTCGATTAACTCATGAAAAATGGCCACCATGCACCGCTGAAATGTGGCTGGATAGTTACATAATCCGAATGGCATGCGTCGGTACGCGAATGTGCCAAAGGGACATGTAAATGTGGTCTTCTCCTGATCACCTGGGGCGATGGGGATCTGGAAATAACCAGAAAAGCCATCAAGAAAATAGTAGAACTGATGTCCTGACAAACGCTCAAGCATCTGATCGATGAATGGAAGTGGGAAGTGGTCCTTTCGTGTGGCCTCGTTAAGTCTGCGGTAGTCGATGCAAACTCGCCACCCTGTTACAGTCCGTGTCGGTATGAGCTCATTCTTTTCATTCGTGATAACTGTCATGCCGCCCTTTTTAGGGACCACCTGGACTGGACTAACCCACGCGGAGTCGGAGATCGGAAAAATCAAACCAGCATCGAGCAACTTAATAACCTCCTTCTTGACAACCTCCTGCATGTTCGGGTTAAGCCTCCTCTGCGGCTGAACCACAGGTTTAAACTCGTCTTCCATAAAGATTTTATGTGTGTAGAATGACGGGTTTATTCCTTTGATATCCATAAGCTTCCAAGCGATGGCATGCTTATGAGATTTCAGAACAACCATCAACTTCTCCTTCTCCTCCGTCTCCAAACTCGAAGAGATGATGACGGGAAGTTGTGACCCCTCCCCTAAAAACGCATACTCAAGGTGAGATGGTAAATCTTTCAGCTCTAAAGATGGGGGGTTCTCACCTGATGGTTTTTCGATGGGGAACTCTCGCTCTTCAACCGCAAAGACATTAGAAAAGATTTGGGAACTCATGATCGGTTCGTGTCCTCCTGTCTCAGGTAATTGCTGCTCCTCCTTCTCCTGCAACTCAAAATCAAATTCTGTCATCTCGAATGACTGATTTTCCACATCGATGATCTGGGTGTCGGACGTGTCTCTCTGGAAGACCTTCGTAAGATAGTCGCCTGCATGCATCATGAAAGTGTCGATAAAATAGAGAGTGTCATCATGCTGCTGAGTATGCCTCATGGATTTCTGCACGTCGAATGTGACCGTGTCATCATGAACTCGAAGAGTTAATTTTCCATCGGCGACATCAATGAGAGCGCGTGCGGTGGCTAAGAATGGACGACCGAGGAAGAGCGGGACGTTCGAGTCCTCATCCATATCGAGAATGACAAAGTCGACCGGAAAGATGAATTTGTCCACCTGCACCAACATGTCTCCACAATGCCCCTTGGGAACTTCACAGATCGGTCTGCCAGCAGGATACTCATTCGGTTGGGAAGCAGCTCTCCCACGTTAAGTTTAGCAAACACAGAATAGGGCATGAGGTTAATGCTTGCACCGAGGTCGGCCAAAGCATTGCTAACATGAAGATTACCAATCAAGCAAGGAATGGTAAAGCTGCCCGGATCTATCATCTTCCTAGGAAGCTTGTTCTGTACGGCGGCAGAACACTCCTCACTAAGAGTAACAGTCGAAAGCTCCTCAAGTTCTTTTTATTAGTGAGCAAATCTTTAAGAAACTTGGCGTGTTTTGGCATGTTCGCGAGAGCTTCAATAAATGGAATGTTCACATAGAGCTTCTTAAGCATGTCGAGAAACCTAGAGTACTGCTCCGAATCATTCTTCTTCACCAATCGACCGGGATATGGCGGTTTAGGCTTATAAACGCGCACCGGTTCCTGTTCAACATGCTTCTCCTTCTCAACTGACGCTCCACCTGACCGTGAGGTACTTGCTGGGCCTCGCCTCTGGTTCACCGTATCAGGCGGTGTCTCTAACTCCAGCTCCTCGTCAACTTCCTCCTCCTCTCTTGGTGTATCCCTAACGACCCCTCTCCCACTTCGGGTAGTCACTGCCTTGGCCTGAGCATTTTGAAATGGTTTAGAATAGGTGGGACCGGGATAGGGACGGTGTTACTTGGAAGACTCCCTGAGGGTCGTTGATCAATCTTTGTGGACAACTCACCAAACTTAGCCTCGAGATTCTGAAATGCGACCTGTTGTCCCTTCATAAACGTCTCATGCTGCATAAGAGTGGATTTGGTGTTGGCATCATTTTGTAAGAGCTGATTTAACAATTGAGATTGGTTAGCCAACATCTCCTCGATCTTAGAAGTACTATTTGGTACAGGAGCAGGTTCGGGGGCGGGTTCTTGGAACAGATTCTGGCGTTGCTGATAACCGGTGTTACCTGCCCGCCAGTTAGAGTTAGAATTATTGTTTCGCCACCCAGAATTGAAGGTACGGTTTTGATTAGCAAGAAAATCTACCTCCTCCTGAGAATCAACGGGACAATCGGCTGTCTCGTGATTTCCACGACATATCTCACACCTACGAGCTTGCAACCTAAGCTCTCTGACTTCCCTCTTCAGTGCCTCCACATCTGCTGACACACTCGTATTATTATCAACATGATGCACTCCACGTGACGTTGAGATGGCTGCGTCCTTGGCAGCTGAGACGGACCTTCTACTCGGTGTATGTTGATCCCCTAATGCAATGCTCTCGAACATTTCTCCAGCCTCCTCTATGGTGAGTTTATCGAGCATGTTTCCTCCAGCGGCGGTATTGAACCGCTGTTGGGTTTCGGGAGTAAGACCGTTATAGAATTTTTCAACCACAGCCCAATCGTTTAGGCCATGCTGAGGACAACGGCTTATAAGAGTTTGGAAACGCTCCCACGCGGAATAGTAGGACTCATCGGGGTCCATATGAAACGAACGGATTTGCTCGCGTAGACGTCCGGCCTTCGATGGAGGAAAATACTTCCTAAGAAACTTGGATTGCAAGTCGGCCCATGTGGCGATTGAGGCATTCGGAAGAGAGTCAAACCATGTAGCAGCACGACCAGAAAGTGAGAACGGAAATAACTTAAGATGAATGACGTCAGACGAGATATTATTAATATTAAATGTTTCGCAGATCCGCACGAATCGGGGAAGGTGTCCCAGAGCATCTTCGTCATCCAAACCATGATACTGAGCAGAATTGGTGATAGAATTCATGATGTGAGAGGGAATTTGTCAGTTTTGATTATTGGTCGCAGCAGGTCGGACAATTGCAGATCAAGCTCCAACGATGCCATCGTTGGCTCTAGCATGAACGGTTTGTCTCGGCGGTGGAACGGCGTCACCCATATCTATTCTAGGAGTAGAGACGCTAACCTGGATGTCGGGTGAATCGCTCTCGCTATCTGTAGTTTCCTTAAGTCGCTCCTGAAACTCTCTCTCGGACTCTTTTGATGCAGTGAATAAGATAGGCCTTGAGAACGGGTATTATGCATAAACTAAAACAAAATTTATTTAATTTAATTAATTTTTTTTAGAAAACCTAAAGGCACAAATAGCAAGTAAAGGCACCTAAAGGAAAATAACAACTAAAAAGCAAATAAACAAATCAACAGATCAGATAATCAACTCGGTTTAAACAAAGAATTTGCCAGTGTCCCCGGCAACAGCGCCAAAAACTTGATGTGTGAAAATCGTATATAATATTAAAAACCAAGTTTTACCGAATTCACCTAAAAAACCACACACAATCGGCAAGTGTACCGGACGCAATGTAGCTAGAAAGTAAGAACGGATATCGAACCTAGGACACTATGGGTAAACTCTAATTATTAAGCTTAAATGATTACTAACCTAGACTTTCTTTTGATTTTTTTAGAATTTTTTTATATTATTTATACTAATAATACTTAACTAATTAAAATTTAAACTAAAAATAATACTTTATAAAAATCGGGTTTTAAACATATATGAGAAACGACTACCTAGGTAATGGAATCATACTAGTTAAATTAATAGTTAACGAACTTGACTTGGTTGAAAAACAATATCTTAAAAATATGACATTAAAGACCACTAAAATACGCTAGATCCCCTCCCGACCTCACCAACGACACCTTAGAACTCTAATGACATGTGAAGCTCAATTGTTAAAGGTTTGGATCACCTCCCGGTCTCACCTTGCCTAATAATATTATGGTACCCCCAAAACCCGAATCACCTCCCGGTCTTTTTGAATACAATATATATTAATATAAAGAGGGTATTTTTAATTCACTTGAACACAACTTGTATCACAATAATCTTAAGTGACCTAGGATAACTCACTCCCGTGCAATTATTACCCAAAACCCACAAAAGACAAAGATAACACAACACTAAATCACCTCCCGGTCTCTTTAGTGAAAGAACAATAAAATCTAATAAACTTTCAATAATTATTCCTACGGTTATTTCGACCATAAACCGCAAACAAGTTGAAAACACAAAGTAGACAACCTAATCATGCGTCTAACAATCACCAAAAACTATTAAACACAAGTGGAATAAATATTAAAGTAATAAACTAGATTTAATCACTCAACAATATTGTGAACAAACCAATTAAAAACTTTACCATAATACCAAATCAACCAATATCAAATAATAGTTCGTCAAACCATTAAACTAACATAGTACTCAACCAAAACCTAGGTAGTATAAAAGTTTAGTTACTCGTAATAAAGATATGAAACAAAACTAATATAGAAATTATGATTCATAAAATAAAGATCTAAGTATTTGAGCTAAAAAAATAACGAGATGACCTTTTTTAATTCTTTCTTCCTCGAGTTCTTCTTCTTCACTTTTGACTTTGTTCCCTGTCTTCACGTCAAACCCAGCCGACCAAAACCAAGCTTATTATATATATTTGTTTTCTCGTTGACTTTTTTTCAATCAAGCACAGTGGCAGGCCTATTACACTTTTGTGACTTCACGTGCTCTTCACCAAACCAAAACATAACAGTAGCCGCAACACCTGTTCTAATCTCTATCCCCTCTCTCTTGTCTCGGTTGTCTCTTTATATTAATATGTTAGGGTTTTTAATAATTCTCTATAATTAACCAAACTTAAGTCCCACTACAAACTCCACCAACAAGTTTAATTTTATAGGCCCAATTCTCTTTCTCTTTTTGTTTAGTTGCTTAGCCTTGGAGTCCATTTGAAATAGTTCAACGAGCCCCCCTGCACTTTGTAAAAAAATAAAACTCATAAGTAACTGAAGCATGGTTAATGTGAAATTTTATCTTTTAATAAGCATTTTAACATGAAACTCCATAAAATATGTGGCCATTTATTTCACCAATTATTACTTTGATGCCATTGTGGTCTAAAGTTTAGCATAAACACTTTAATTTAGCTCGTTTAAAAAATTAAACTTTAAAATCCAATTATGAGCCAAATAGAAATATATTTAATAAAAAACTGGCTCAAAATACTTAAAAGGGTAGGAAATATTTATATAATAACATGTATATTTTAAACCATATCAAAATGATTATAATGGCCATATATAAATATATATTATTATATATTTTTCTTACAATATATACTAGACGGGTGGCAGCGCGATGCTGCAGGAAACCAAAATCCTAGTAATCATGTAACAATTACGAATGTTCAAAATTCGTTTGAAATCTTGAAAATGTTTAAATCAATCGCCACTTTTGATTAGCTGGTTTCTGAATGTTCAAACCATAGAAAACAGTTCGGTTTACAGTTTATACCAAAAATAGGCCATATAAAACCGGACCGGACTGTAAACTATTATTGGAACTCAATGCGTGAAACCAAACCATTAGTAACGATTCAGTTTAAATTTTCGACGCTTTGGTTTTCGTTTTCAATGAAAAAAAGTCAAACAAACGGTTTAGCTCGTAACATGTTAATTTTTTTAATTGAAAAAAACTATAGCAATACCATACCCAAATTAAAGACAATAAAATTCTCGTTTTTAGGGTGTAATTTTAATAAAATGTATTAACGTATGAAAAAGTTACAGCCGTTGGAAAATCGTTGGTGGGAAGTTGGTTACAATTAAAATAAAAAAGAATACATAGGTAAATATGAAGGTTCAAAGTTGTAATAAATTTTTAAATTTACAAAAGTTGAGTAAAGATGTGGGGACAATGTTGTAACTTTTTCATGTATATTTTCTAATGGACAAGTTTGTCCCTATCTTGGATGCTATAGAAGGTGTACCTTAAGCTTTACAAGTTGTGAATTACTTAAAATGTAGGTGTCTTAATTTGCTCATGTTTCATGCATTATATATAGTATATATATATATATATATATATATATATTTAAATGACTTTGTATTATAATATATGTTTTCTTTGTTTTTTTTAATTTTAAACAAGTTTATATTTTATAAAATGTTGATGATATACTTTTGTTATGATATTACATTTATGTGGCCTACTCAGCCATCGATGTTTATCGTTATATAGTAATAAACCTAAGGACTGAAAAATACAAAACCCATAGAACAAAATTCTTAGTTCTACCATTGCTAGACAAATTAGTATATGTAACTAAGTTTTATTGAAAGTTTGTTTCCATCGGTAATCATTGACAAAGATCCTAAAAACTTTTTTAAAAATATTTAAAAATAAAATTCAATTTAAAATTTTACCGGTTTGGTGTGACACCATTAACTATGAACATTCCCTCGGAAAAATCTGTATTGTTGAATTGGATACCCAATTAGATTACCCTATATTCTTTTCCGACGAATGTCGGTTTGGGCCCATTCATGGGTTTTTCGTCGGAAATTTAATCGTGAAACTATATTCTTTTCAGACGAATGTCGGTTTGGGCCCATTCATGGGTTTTTCGTCGGAAATTTATCCGTTCACGATTCTGTATATACCAGCCTGATTTAAGCGTAGACAGTTTATCATCGGTTGTATCAGTTTTCTATAAATGGTAACCCCAATTGATTTCAAGTATACGTATACGTATACCCCATCGTTGTTTGACATGGCCTGTGAGAGCAGTTATTATTAGACGTAGATTGGGTGTGACATTGGTGACATCAAGAAGAGCTAAAACACTATGAGTGGATCTTTTTTCTTATTAAATTTGTTCCAAGATTTTTGCAAAGATGAGTTAAGTAAATGATTGTTTTAACCGCCATCTTGATAAACTTCATGGATAATAATGTCCTTCTTCAGGTGCCCATATAAAAACTACGATAACTTTACCTGATTTAACACTAACAGCTAAAGCAGGGTTATTTTCTACCCTTAATTCTCTTCTAAACCACATTACACCACTAAGGCATGCAAAACCCTACCAGACTACCTAGTATCTCCACCGCCACCTAGGGTTTCTAACTCGAACCCAACAACATTATGCACACATTGAATAAAATAAAATTAGTACATCAAACAACCTAATCGTTACATCAAACAATAAGAACTCATTAAATAACCAACTAAATAAACAATGCAATGTCTACCATGAAGACCCCCCAAAAAAAGGTATCTAAAGATAAGGCAAACGGAACGACACTTCATACGCATACCTCCGACCTGCAAAAAAAAACAAAAAAAAACAAACTAAGCAGCAAATTGAGTGAATATAATAGAATAGAATGGAGAAGAAAACAACCATACCATTGATTGGTCGGTCAGTGGTGAAAAGAAAGTGCTTCAAGCGACAAACCGTTTGATTTGAGTTCCTACAAAGTGCAGGTCATTCAAAGAAAAGCATGTAACCCAATCCCTCCTAAGCCTATTCGATTATTATACAAAATTCGAAAATCATGACATGATTTACACATACCTGAGACAGACAAACGACGAATGGATGATTCGTGGTTTTGAAAACCCTAGAGATCGACCTTGTTTTTATAGAAAAAACCAATACAAAAGCTTTATCCCGGTTTGTTGTTGATGATTCTCGCCATTGTTGATGCTTTGGATTTCAAAGAGGATGATCAGAAAATAGTGTGTGTGTGGAATAATACGTGTGAAAGAGTGGGACATGTGTGGTTATACGGTGAGTTACATAACTACATATGTACGTATCGATGGTGTGTGAAGTGGACTTTGTGGTCCAATAGAGACAATGTACCACAAACAATGCAGAAAATACTTATTAAGCATAAGTTACAACACCCCAAAGCGGAAACTCACTTGAAATTGTAATATTATATATGTATCCGTGCAATATACCTATTAAAATAATAATAATCTAATAAGTGGTCTTGGAAAATAATAATAATCTAATAAGTGGTCTTGGAATTTACCCCCCCCCCCCCCCCCCCCGTTTCTTACATAAAACCTTAGTTTAATTTGAACTTTGAAAAAAAAAATATTGTGATTTAAAATAAATTGTAATATTATACATGTATCCGTGCAATATACCTATTAAAATAATAATAATCTAATAAGTGGTCTTGGAATTTAATCCCCCCCCCCCCGTTTCTTACATAAAACCTTAGTTTAATTTGAACTTTGAAAAAAAAATATTGTGATTTAAAAATAAACAATCTGCATATGAAAATTTAGTGAAAATATTAAGCGAATCTCACATAAATTTGTCGGTAAACACTGACGAACTTCTTAAAGCGTTGGTAATTACAGACGGAATCCCGAGTGGTTTGGCAACTAAATGTTTATGTGATTACAAGTGGAATTACCAATGGAAATTTCTGTTTAAAAAAAGGGCTAATGTAAAACACAAGACAAAATATAACCTATCACTATAATTAATGTACCCTCCTCTTATATGTTCTCTCTCAAAGAACTAGTGCGACTCCCTCTCTCCGTCGATCTTTCTTTCTTATATATCACCCTATCGGCAAACTTTTACCTACGTATACTCGTCGGTGGTGACTTTCACCAACGGATTAATGATGAAAGTATCCGTTGATGATAGTTATCTGTATAATAGTATGTATATATTTTCCTGTAATATTTCTGATGTTTATAGGATTAAAAAGAATAATTTACATTCTCTAGAAGATTTATATCCGATAAAAATGAAAATTCAATGTAGATTATTATGTTTTGACCTATAAATTTGTATCGTTGTATTTGTTAGAATAATCATTTATTTAAGTTGAAGTTATTAAATTTAACTTTTAGGTAGTCTTTAATCTTTTATATTTTAAAAGTAAACGTAACACATTCCATTTGGATTCTGATGATATATCATCATTAAATATATAAACAAATAAAATTAATACATTTAACATATAAAAAATCTAAATTTAAAAAACTATACACAGGTATATAAAAGTTTATTTTATCACATGTATACACCATATACAAGGCTTACCTCACTTGATACCCTTGCTTCTTTACGTAGCATTTTAAAATTCGCTAGACATAAATACAATAAATTTCATATAAACAAACATTGATCGTAGAAGCCGCTAAGCGCTAATAACTCAGCTGATTTGGAAGTTGCTAGTAGTTGATCTAGGCGGATAATACTCAAGGATTACTCAATGAATACTCGGTGCCTAGATGCGATTATCATTTACCGGCAACAGGACCGTCCGGTCGATAAATCAAACCGCTCAACCGCGGTCTAAGCCTACCTTCCCAAATTTGTGGACCAGGTTCACCCTCACACCCCCTCCACCTCACTTCAACTACCATTATATCCCCTGTCAACCGTTTGACCTCCACCGTCAACGTGAAATTACAACTATGCCCCCCATCAACCTTCAGCCACCACTTCTTCCTTGCAGCCACCGTCAACCGCTCTTCCTCCGCCGCATGCACCACCTTCTCAATTATCTCCTCCGCCGCAACCTTCGAAAGAAACATCTCACCACCGTCTTCATCACCAAACAAACCGGACAAATTATAACCAGACGAAAACGATATTATATCAAACGCGTTTAAACTCCTCAAACCACTGTGCCGGCCATCTTCGTCGCGGTGTTTCATCTCGAAATGATCGGAAAAGAACTCTGCGTCTTTGTAGCCGACTCGGAACCAGGGATCATTGATAATTTCCTTGATGGTTTCAGGATTCGTGTCAAGAAGCCGCGATAAGAATCGTTTTAGCTCCGTCGACATCCATTTCGGAACCCTAAACTCACCATTGTAAATTTTTCGGTACATCACCATCAGATTCGGATCGTTAAACGGCAAATAACCGGTGTTTAGAACGTATAATATAATTCCACATGACCAGACATCTACCTACACAATTAAGTAGTTTAGAATTATAAGTGTAAAACAGAATAGAAGTAATATTTACTGGTTAAAAGTAATATTTACATAGATTTACTAGTGTAGAATACTGGTGACACTTATATTGTTTAAAGTATGAGTGATATTTACAATTTAAAAATAACTTTTATTTAAAGAGAGTTTGGGATTTCTTATTTTTGCCTCCTTCTTTACTTATAAAGAAATATATTAGCTAAATAATTTAATAACTTATAGCTTATAAATTTCTACAAGTTAAAAGAATGTAAAAATAAAAAATTCCAAACACCCCGTTAAAGTTACTGATGTAAAAAGTTACCATGTGTAAAATAAGTATTCGTAGGATTTATCACTAAGGTAGATTTATTAGTGTAAAGTAAAGTATGAGTATAAATTAAATGAGCATCCACCTTCGCACCGTCGTAACCTTTCTTCGCTAAGATCTCCGGCGCCACATAAGCCGGAGTACCGCACATCGTGTGCAAGGATTGGATCTGGTTTTGATAACTAGTCACCGCGGATAATCCGAAATCAGTAACTTTGAGGTTCCATTTTTCATCCAACAGGAGGTTTTCTAACTTGAGATCACGGTGATAAACACCGCGGGAGTGGCAATACCCCACCGCGGATATGAGTTGTTGAAAATACCTACGGCTGAGATCTTCGCTAAACCGACACTTGGCCACTTTAGAATACAACTCACCGCCTTCCGCAAACTCCAAAACAAAGTAAATCTTCTTTTGGTTCGCCAGCACTTCGTGCAGGTGAACGATGTTCGGGTGTCGCAGCCGTCTCATAGCGGCTATCTCACGCTTAACATGAGCGACTAAACCACCCGTAATAATTTTCTGCTTGTTGATAGCTTTAATGGCAACACTTCGTTTTGATTCAGTATCTCGGCCGTGGTAGACTTTAGCGAAAGCGCCATAGCCGAGAAGCTTCCCGAGCTCGTATTTTCCGAGCAGGGTTCTCTCCGACGGCGGTTGGAGGTCTTCACCGGAATATTCTTGTAAAGCTAGCGTCATGTCATAAAATAAAATAAAATAAAATTGAATACTGTTGAAAAGATTTTGTTGAACTTAAAAGGATGTGTTGGCTTAACGTAAAGACATCTCTCCGTATTTATTTTGATTCTTGTATTTGTTTTTTGATTATTAAATGATTAATTAGTTATTAAAATAAAATATCTGTTTAATGAAAATTGAAAATGATTTTAACCTTTGGCTACCAAAGAACCCATGGATATTACAAAAAGGCACAAAAATAAACTACTCTTATTAGGTGTTATTTTTCTATGAATCTTAATAGAATCCTGATATTATTAATGGATGATAGTGAGCGTTTTAATTTTTTTCCACATTAGATATGTTATTATACTTGTCATGGTATCTTAAATCCAAAATAGCTAATTTCATTAATCGATTGACACCTAACATCCCAAATTTTAGGGTTTTAAAATCATTAAAGTTTTGTGAAGAATTAAATTATTTAAAGCCAAAAGTTTAATTATGTAGCATATATGAGTATCAATATATCATGTTATATATGATATGATAATTTATAAAATAAAAGTTTCGGAATGAAAACTTTTGTAACCTGGAGCGATAAGCCTAGAACTGAAGGCTTTAAGATTGTTGCTTGAGGGGTTTAACTATTAAGTGGGTTAAAACCAATGGGCATTTGGCTCAACGGTGTCGGATGTGTAATAGGTGTTCTTTTTATTTGGATGTCGAGAGTTTAAACCTTGCAATAGACAGATAGTTTAGCTGTCAAAAGAAAAGGTGGGTTAAAACCAAATAAAGAAGCAGAGGGCTGAGTGTTTTCATTTATTTTACTTTAAAAAGAGAGTTAGGTATGTTGAACAGTTAATCGATATTAAGAAGAAATCACAAATATAATGGAGATGACGTGAATGCTCCTATATTGTGTTCACCTCTTAAAAACTTTCACATGACCCCATCTTTTTCATTATACTTATTTATTCAATTAAATAATAAATTTAATCAGTTTTATGTTCTACTCAATAAAATTTATAAAGAATGAATTAACATGAAAACATAATATATATATATATAAACACATTTTAGGAATAAGTACAAATACTTAATATGGAAACACTGAGAACCAGTTTGCTGTTATATTAAGTTTGTTTTTGTAAGTGTTTATTATTATTATTATTATTATTATTTTCATATTTATTGAATTTCAATTATTCATGAGACATTATAAGTATTTGTTGATTTGTATTTTATTGTTTTTATTAGGTTATTTTTTTCTTTTGTTGTTATAGTATTTATTGTTATAAAAGGTTGTATTTGGGTATTATTATTATTATTATTATTATTATTATTATTAAAGAGTATGATGCCGCTAAGTACCGATTGGGTCACTTGGCGGCACCTTATTAGTCTCCTCATATTGTTTTATTTATATATGTTTTTTACTTTTTTAGTTACGGTATAATAACGAACATAACGGAAGCCAAGCAAACGCCAATTTTGTGTTTTTTATTGTTTTACTTTAGGTAGGGACGTGACGGTAAATCGAGTTTTAATTTAGTAGACTCATAGTCTCGACTTTTGGGACCCACAAAGCTTAGGTTTTACCAACGGCTGATTTTACCGATCGACGTCACTCCATTGGTACCTCAATTTATGTATGTTTTCCGTTTCTTAGCTCATGTACCGTAACGAAAGTAACGGAACATAACTGAATTCTTGTCAAGTTATCACCTTAATGCCTGAGACCGACAACGCCTTGATTTTATCACCGTCTGGTTTAACTACCAAATAAACGTCGAATATTTTATTTTTTTATATATTAATATTTTTATACGTTAACTTGACCAATTTATTTTGTGGGGTTTAACGCTTAAGTGTAACGAGCATAATCAATAATGTTCAAATTCATGTTGACTAACTGTTGTAACGCTCAGGGTTTAACAACACATGGGTTTCAACAATGGAGTTTTACCAACTGTCACACGCAACGCGACGGGTAAATCACTAGTTTTTCATATATACATTTTAAGAATATAAAAGACTACAAAATATGATATGTGAATACTATTACACTATGGAAAAGTTAAAATTCGAAAGGAGACAAAATAAGAAATATGATAAGGATTTTAACATTTGCGGGAGCGGAGACACAGATAAAAGCAGGAGCGGAGACACAGATAAAAGGAACAGGATTAAAAAGTTATGTTGTAAATTCGGAGTGAACTTTTTGGCACTTCAAGAAACGAGGATGACTAAGTTAGACTTGTGTAAAGTTAAGACGATGTGGGGAAATTGTAATTTTGATTTTGCTTTTAGTGCGGCCCGGGGGCCATTCTGGCGGTATTTTGTCGGTGTGGGACAACTCGATGTTTGTTAAACATTCTGTTTTTTGTTCGAACTTCTTTGTGGCGGTGGAAGGCGAATGGACTATTTTAGATTTGAAATGTACTATGGTAAATACTTATGCTCCTCAAGACGAACGGGATAAAAAAAATTTATGGCAATCGCTGCTGGAATGCATTCATAATAAGCCGGGCTTTTATTTTTTAATGGGTGATTTTAATGCAGTGTGTTATCAACATGAAAGATTGGGTACTTCCTTTTCTCACTCGGTTTCCAGATATTTTAATGACTTTATTTCTGATGCGGGGCTGATCGATATTCTTTTGGGTGGGTACTCGTTTACTCGGGTGGACGCTAGTTGTAAAAAACTTAGTAAACTTGATCGATTTTTACTGTCGGAGGAGTTATTTTCTCGAATCACAAACATTGAAGCTGTTGCACTAGATTTATCTATTGCGGATCAGCGTCCGATTCTGTTCCGTCAAAATAAGCTTAAATGTGGCCCAATCCCTTTTAAATTATTTAATTCCTGGTTGGAGAAGTATGGTTTTGAAAAGATGGTCGTTGAAGATTGGAGTACAAACCTATGGTTCGTTCTTCTAATGGCTTTATTATTTTTAAAGAAAAACTCAAGAAGCTTAAAATATCAATTAAGACATGGTCGTTAGGTTGCATGAAGCAAGAAGAGGACAACCATATGTTACTTTCAACTCGTTTGGTTGAAATTGACAAATTAATAGATATGGGGTGGATTCGGAATATCTTATTAATGAAAGAAAGACGATTTTGAAGGATTTAAATAAGATACATGAAGGTAAAGTATTGGATGAGTTTCAAAAGGCAAAGTTAAATGGTGTATAGAGGGAGACGAAAACTCAAAATTCTTCCACGGGGTTGTAAATAAAAAGAGAAGGCAACTTTCGATTCGTGGTATAAAAAAATATGGTTTATGGATTGAAAATCCCGATAGTATAAAAGATGTGTTTCTAGAGTATTATAGAAGTAAATTTAAACGGGTGGAGGGGATTAAGGTTAGGTCGAGAAGTCAGTTTTTTAAACGTCTCTCCGAAGATGAGTCAAGAAGTTTGGAAACAGAATTCTCCATATCTGAAATTAAAGAAGCGGTGTGGTCATGTGGTAGTCAGAAGTCGCCTGGGCCGGATGGGTTCTCATTTGGGTTCGTTAAACATTATTGGGAAGTAATTAAAGATGACATTTGTAAGTTTGTTTTCGATTTCTTTCGCACGGGTAATATTCCGGTTGGGTGTAATTCATCGTTTATCACTCTGATTCCCAAGTTGGTTAGCCCTGTGGTTGTGGAGGATTTTAGACCTATTAGTTTAATAAATTTGCAATACAAAATTATTGCTAAGCTTTTGGCTAATAGGTTGGCATTGGTCATCAATTCGCTTGTTAGTACTGAACAATCTGCATTTATCAAAGGGAGACAAATTCGGGATGGTCCTCTTATGGTTAATGAGATCTTGGATGATTACAAGCGTAGAAATGGGAAGCTATTGTTATTAAAGCTTGATTTTGCTAAGGCTTATGATTCACTTAATTGGGATTATTTATTTACTATCATGTCTTTTCTCGGATTTGGGGACAAGTGGTTGTCTTGGGTCAGGACTTGTTTATTATCTGCCAGAGCGTCTGTTCTGATTAATGGTAGTCCAACGGCGGAATTTCAACTCGAGAGGGGGCTACGACAAGGAGATCCCCTTTCTCCTTTCTTATTTATCATCGCTATGGAAGGATTGCACGTGGCGATTGAAGACATTATTCAAGCGGGTCTCTTTAAAGGGGTAAAGATTGGTGGAGGTCCGTTAGTGCTGTCTCATCTCTTTTATGCTGACGATGTCATCATTCTTGGAGAATGGTCATTGAGAAATATTGAGAACCTAGTCATGGCTTTAAATTGTTTTTACTTGGCTTCGGGGTTGAGGCTAAATATTCACAAGTCTAATCTGTTTGGAGTGGGTGTGGATCAAGGAGAGGTTGGTTATTTGGCAGATGTTGTTGGTTGTAAACCGGATAAATTACCCTTTAATTATTTAGGGATTCCGGTGGGTGCGAGAATGGGAAACATTACGAGTTGGAATGTTCTAGTTGATAAGTTTAAAGCTAAACTGTCTAAATGGAAAGCAAATGCGTTATCTATAGGAGGGAGAATGGTTCTTATCTCTTCTGTGCTTGGTTCATTGGGGGTATACTTCCTTTCTCTCTTTTTAATGCCTGCAGGAGTTATAAACAAGTTAGAAGCCTTACGGAGAAAGTTTTTTTGGGGAGAGGTCGAGGACAGTCATAAAATTTCATGGGTTAAGTGGAAGCTCGCGATTGCTAATAAAGAAAATGGGGGCTTGGGCATTGGCAGTTAGAAGAATTTTAATTTGGCGTTGTTATATAGATGGAGATGGAGGTTTGTTAACAATCCTAACTCCTTGTGGGTGAGGGTGATTAAGTCCATTTACCGGAATAACATTGATCAACATGGATTGGTCCAAAACATCAAAGGAAATGGGATTTGGGCAATGATAGTTAAATCAATCAGTAAACTCAACGATGAAAACAGAATTCCGATTTCGGTTATTAGAAAAAATGTTGGGAACGGGAATAATACTTTGTTTTGGAAAGATGTGTGGATTGGAAATAGTCCGTTGTGTTCTCAGTTCCCTAGATTATTCAATCTAGGGATAACACAAAGATTGCTTCCTTAATGAGAAGTTGGTTGACAAGGATTGGGTGTGGAATTGGAGAAGGCAATTGAGGGGTGGGGTGGAGGATGCTCAACGTATCGAGATGTTATCCATTCTCTCTTCTTTTTCCTTGTCTAATTATGATGATAAGTGGACGTGGAAGCTGGAATCAGAGGATATTTTCTCGGTAAAAGGAATTAGATCGTATCTTGATCGGTGGGAGGCTCCGAGTGGTTATTCTTCAACGAGATGGAACAAGTGTACTCCTAGAAAGGTCAATATTTTGGTTTGGAGATTGCTTTTGGATCGTTTGCCAACGAGGTATAATTTAAGCTTGAAAGGTTTAGATATCCCTTCTATTTATTGCCCGATGTGTTCGAATTCGGTGGAAGTGTTGGATCATGTCTTTGGAGGTTGTGCTATAGCTTCTAAAATTTGGAATTCTATTGCTCGATGGTTGGATTTGGATTTTCCGATTAATTAAGGCCCCAAAAGTATTATTGATTGGTTGGATTCTAATACTTGGGTGAAAAGAAGTAAAGAGGTCGTCGAGACGATTATTTTTACAGCTTGGTGGATTATTTGGAGTGCCCGGAACGAAATGATTTTTGGTTCGAGTATCAAGTATAGAGAAAGTCTCTTTGATTCCATTGTTTCAGTTTCTTTTTTGTGGTTTTCGTCTCGTAATTTTAAATATCGTATAAACTGGGTGATGTGGTTGAAAAACCCGTTACTTAGTATGTAATTTTGTCTGTGTCTGGTTATTTAACCAGAGTGGTTTTTTTAAAAGTTTGCCTTTCAAAAAAAAAGGATTGGTAGGCACAAATAACATTTAAAAAAAATTATAACTTAAAATATATATAAAACACAAACACATTAAAAAACTAAATGTTTCCCCTGTCATTCTTGTAAAAAAACGACGAAAAGACACAATGCTGAGAAAAAAGACACAATAACAAAAAAAAAGAGATAGTATAGTAGAAAAATATAATACAATACCAAACAAAATATAACACAATGTTGAGTAATATGACACAATATCATGAAAAAAAAAACAATGTCAATGAAAAAAGATATATTCAATATCAATAATAAACACAAAACACAATTATAAACAAAAAAATGATATTTTTTCCTCAACATCGTTTCTTTTTTCTTTTTTTAAAAATTTAGAAAAACGATAGAAACATTTTTGTGTTTTTACTTTTTGTATTTTTATTATTTTTTGACAAATCATTTTCATTCTTCTTAATTTGTCCTCCTGTGTAAAATAGTCTGACTAGTATTACATGCTCATATATATAACTACTTGTATAATCGTTGCATTAATTGAGTCTAGTTTCAAACAAAATTAACTATAGTCCAAACAAAATAAAGTAATAAACTATAAAATCAAAAGGAATATTTGATATGCCAATCTTTAATTTAGAAGTCCTTTTTTACACATTTACCTATACTAATAAAATAAAATAATTTTGAACACATGGCATTCAGTTAATTCTTACTATCAAATTCCCGTCAGAATCACTTATATTCTATTGACGGAAAATAAAAAAAATATTTGTTCTAAATATAGTATTAATTATAAATTCAACATACCGTATTAATTGATCAATCTCAATTGATTGAATTATTAATGTCATAAATTATATTATAAACATACTTAATATAAAAAAATATTAATATAACAATTACGTGTCATAAATATATTTCTTTAAAATTGAAATGTATATATATACAAGAGTTTATGTTTAAAAAGTACATTAACATTCAATTTTTTAAACATCTTCATATTGAAGAAAACTATAATAATTTTTTTTTACAAATCTTTAGTGTTAATATATCATAGACAAATTTTCCATTCTTTATATTTATTATAAAACTATTGTGATAGTTGAACAAAAGTGGGTTTATAAGGATAACATGAAAGCTGTTCAAAAAGGATAATCTGGTGTTTTTTTTGTCTATGGTCGGGTAAGGAATGTATAACATTTTTGTGAAAGTATTTAGCTACATCTTTCACATCAAAGAACTCATTGTTTGCTTCCAGTGGCATTGCTATTCATTATCGTTAGGGATGAGATCGGGACCGTACCGGTACCGACCGGTCCCGGTCCCGAAAATCGCGGATTCTTGGTATCGGTACCGGTACCGAAATATTCGGTTCGGTACCGGTATTTATGGTAAAATTTCAGAAAATTTCGGGAAATACTGGCCCCGTACCGTACCGGTACCGGTACCGAAACTCAAAACGTTGGTACCGATTCGGTACCGATTTCGGTACCGGTACGAACCGGTACCAGTCTCGAATTTGCCCATCCCTAATTATCGTATACCGATGGTAGAACAACTCATTCTCGATTTAAAATTCATATATATTTAATGATATAAAACGACTATATTTGTAATACATTTTTTTATATAATATAATGTGACTTAACTATTATTTTTTATTTGTATTAAATTATTGATTATAATTTATACATTAATTTATCCCGTATAATACACGGGTTTTTAAAACTAGTTTTTACCATATGAAAAGGTATAAGTGCTAAAATAACGTCCTACCAATAGTTAAGACAATTTTGAATTTGGATTAAAAAAATTTATGGTATAATCTTATACACATGTCAATAACTATTTTTCATATAAAAAGAGTGATCAATATAAAAACAAGACGGTAGTCACTAATCGTAAGCTATCAGGGATCCGTAAGACAAATTGTATTTTACTATTTTACTACTCGTCTAATTTAACATTTTGGTCATTGACCAATAAAACTCGTAACTAAAAATATTTTTGATAGAGGTTTCACCTTTAAAATTTTTTTTATCGGATCATTTTAAAAAAAACTTAACGAAACTAAGTTTTATTTAAATTTAAACTGATGTTTTAGAGTTTTTGATCGAAAGAGTGATACGAGTCGATTGATGTAACACTTATCACGAAATAGTGCTTCAGAAATGTCTAAAAAATATATTTTCAAAAACTTACACTTTCAGAAAATAAAAAACAATTCATAACCCACCTCGCTGAACCAGCAGCATGTAAGTCCATTTTCAAGTCTGATTGAGTGATTGATTAGATTGTGAAAATAGTTTCTACTTTGCCATCTACTCTCGAAAACGTATTATACATACGTATTATCGCACATATTGACATGTGTAACACCCCGGCTTTAAGCGGAATACGCCCGGGTGCAACGTACAGATCACTCATAAGCTCGTAACACTATTAATAGTGACAATATATTTATTTTATTTCATAATTTCACAAGTACACAAATAGTTTGATAATGAGATAAAAAGAACATCACATCTAAATGAAGCAAATATTATTTATTGAAATAATCCTAAGGTATAACTAATTTTCTTGTCCTGTCACTTCATCGTATCAACCTGCAGCACGTTTAAAATAATATATTTTGTCAACAACACATGTTGGTGAGTTTTCATAAGTTTTTGCGTATATAAATATATATAAAATGTGTGATTCAACGATCGTCATGCAATAAACATTCAAACATAATGTAAATGAAATCAAATAGTGTCGTCCTCCCGTTCATTTAGCCGAAGCCGCATAAGTCAGGGAAATGAGAACCACCTTACGTAAACAACCGAAGTCGTAACGTTAGACGGCGCAGATACGTCCCGCCGGACCCTCCCACTATGTGTATGCGTTTGCGTAACTTCCACCATAAAAACAGTAAACACGTTGCAATCAAGTTCACGTATAATCTATACTATATATAATATAGGAGTAAGGGACCTCTTAAATTTTAAGAGGTCAAATATTTAATGCTTATTTTACAATCAACAATGCATTAAAATTTAGAAATCTAGGGGCAATATTGTATTTTGTCATATGATCTATACGGTTAAGTGGTTAACAATCTGGTTTCAAAAATAATAACAATAGTGGTCCTTCAACTTTAACCATTTTTTGGTTAATTTGTAATATAGTTACACATTTACCCCTTATCTATATCAACTACCCAACGACTTTTTAACGACCACAAATTTTTCACACGTTAAATTTTTTATAGAAAAAAAATACATCATAAAAACGAGCATTTTATTCTCTTTAATTTGATTATGATATTGCTATACTTTTTAATTTTAAAAAACTAACATTTTACGAAATTACGAGTTAGGATCGACAACGGGTCAGATAGGGTGGGATATTTAAGCTCTGCTTCTTGATTTTCGCCATCTATTGCACGAGTTTAGGCAACTGTTACGCGGATGACATTGTGTGATGCACTTACTGTCGCGTTGTACGCATACTGTCATTGGGTTACAGTCGTTCCGTTGCAAGGTTATGCACTTGTTGATACCGATTACGCGTTTGATGATGTGTTTGCGTACATAACCGCTACATCGTGCGGGCACTTACCTAGTCATAAACAATATGCAAGAATAATATTAACATGTACGATAAATGTGAATCGTTTTCTAAGTAGGTGCATAACTAACGAAATAAAAACTTGTGACATGCTACACCCCAAAAATATTAAAAGAGTTAAAAAGGGGTTATGAAAAACTCACTTGTTAAGTAAGCGAGTTGAGAGAGAAAAATGCCTTTAAGCAAGTGAACCGACAGAGTTCGATTCAACAAACGACCCTAGATAAATAAATAGCTAGGCTTAAAAAGAATTCGCGAAAAGAATGTAATTTGGCGAGGACGTTTGGTTTATGACAAAGCAATTTATAAAGAAAAAATATATATATTTTGTGTTTATTAAAAAAAGGCTTTTGGATATTTGATTTGTCAATTTAATTTATTTTAGTCTTAGAAAAATAAATGGGTTATAATAAATATTAATTAATTTAGATGAGTCCGGTTTGTTCCAACCGAACAATTAATTAAGAAAACTAGTTTAACGAGTGGTTCGTTTTTTGGTCGGAAACAAACCCGGTTATTGCGTTGGGTTTGTGAGTAACATAATTTGAAAAAGATGAAGTAGTAAGTTAAAAAATGTTTGTTCTTGATTATTAGTTTGTAAAAAATAAAAGTTGATTTTTAAACATAAAATTCATAAACCGAACATAAACGAGCCGATTACGAAGGATGATATGTCTCCATGAATGTCATTTGGGTTGTCATCGTGGAAACAATCGTTATGCATAGTGATAAGAAATAAACATTACCCGGGGATTGGATCAAAAAGAAAAAGAAAATAATAATTCTTGAGCAATTGTCTTTTGAAAGTTAAACTTGAGACTTGGGAGAAATTGACAAGCTTGAATGATTTTGAGTGTAAATTAGTTGTGCAAGGAATGTAGAGAATGAGTGAGCTTTATATAAGCTCAAAATCGTTAATAACAAGGTCAAGTGAGTTAATTTGATGGCTAGTCAAGAGGCTAGTCACAAGGCTTGAAATCATGGATTTTAACTAATTAAATGTTTAAACCCATTAAATGTATTTGACTCAATTGATTAAAGAAAGATAATATAATACTTAGAATTAAATTTGTAACATCAAAAATAATAAAACAACATTATAAACCTAAACAACATCATGAACATAAATACAAAAACAATTCACCATTTTTTTTAATAAATGAAGATCCGAAAGATGTCGAAATTTTAAAATGGGTCGGGTTTTTGGCTTTCAAAAATGACGAATGCCACAACATGATTGTTGAAGCTTGAAGGTATGGTTGAGCAGCACGATTCGATTATTAGACAAAACCGAAACCGAAGTCGATCGGTTTTTGAATATACAAATCGTTCAGTTTTCTGTTATCTTCGGTTTCGGTTCGGTTATATTCATTTTTTTTCAATTATGTGTAGACGTACATTGCAAAAAAATTAAAAATATAGATGATGATTTTAAGTTTGTAAGAACGTATTAAAGTACCACAAATATATTGAATTTAAAAACAAAAATAGGCGCGTTTTAAGTGAAACCATACGAATACAAAGTTGTTAGTGTTAAAGTTTAAAATTCAACAAAGTTTTTAATCAAAAAATACTAAAAGTTTAGTCACAATTTCATTCATCATATTGTTCATCTTTAAAGTTTAGTCCTAGTTTTCAAAATCTTCATCATCGTCAATCGGTTCGGTTCGGTTTTTTAAAAATGGTAAACCGAACCGAAACCAAATATTCGTTTTTTCAAAGAAACAAAAATAACCATCAATTAATGTTTCGGCTTGGTTTTTTGATTAATTCGATTAATTTGATTTTCTGTTCAGTACCCCTAGTTGAAGGGTTTTCCCCAAGGCTACGACCATGTGACTCATTTTAAACGGATTTCTCTACATGTTGCAGCTTCTAGTCGAGCATTGTGGAAAATATATGGTTTTGTATTATATTGATTTACACTCATGTTGGGTTGCCACTTGCAAGCAGACCGTAACCCACACTATAGTTGCTCTTTTTCCATTATGTTGGGTCTAAGTCCAGATCCAGTTTTTGCCATTTCCTTCTTTTGTTGGAAGGTCGCATTGCCGCAAGATCATCTAGCCCAACATCAAAGCCATTTTTTTTTCTTTTTTCCTTTATGAAATCTAATTAGTTTTAATCATATTATTTTACTCAAGGCACATCCAAGATGCTTTTCAAGATAGTTATAACTACCGTAAATGCCGAGCAACGTGACCATCATCTTTAAATAAAATTTATATCAAAACGTATTTAATTGAATGCTTGTTATTTGGTTAACTCAATTCTATAAACAGGTTTTATTAATTAACCCAAAATATGGTTCTTTCCATATTTTGTTTCAGGTATTATAAAAAATTAACACACTAATCACTAACTCATCTAAAACACCCTAATTTTAAGGGCGTCACTAGTGGGACATTTTGTTAGGATTAAACGCACACACGAAACTGAACACGACACAAAAGCAATAAACGACACGAGGATTTAACGTGGTTCGGTCTAAACTGACCTACGTCCACTGGTGGCAACTAGGTATATCTTTATTGAGTGACAACGATTACAATTACATAACAATCATATATATAGAGAAACACTTAGGGTTTGTATCTTATTAAACAAAAAATCCAAACCGGGCCGAGCTTGCCCTTTAGACTTCAAATAATAAACCGGGCCTACACCGAAAGGCCTACGAAACCCAACAAACTCCTACTCGGAGGCCTTGAGTACTCTAGTCTGCACTCCTGATTGTACTTCTGTAATCCGAACATTAACCATCTTCTAGTTGCCACCGCCTTCTCATCAATTAACCTGAAGGCCCGTTGAAGCTTCCCGGAGCTCCAACACGTCAGTCACGGCTAAAACTGCCCCTGACCCGTTCTCTGTCCCTACCGGCTCCCACTGAAACAAACTACCGGATCCCGAGATACTCTGAGAACAAACACTCTCCATATTCAGCAAGTAATTCACTGGAGAGACTTTTACAGCCGGAATACTGGTTTTCTTAATCCACTGTCGACCTAGAACTGTAACTGAAACATGACTTGTGCTCCCACTGTCACGATGTCCTCTGACTGATTTAACCTTCCTAGCTCGTTCATCCTGAATCTTCACTTTGGCTCTGGGTTTGTTACTTGCAAAATGAACCTTCTTCTGCCCACGAGATTCTGTGAACCGGACTTTGTCTTTTACCAAAACTGGATCCACTCCTTTCGGTGACATATCGACCATATACAACGAACCCATTTTCTTGCCACGAGCAACAACGAGATTCCATTTGACTACTTTCCACTGCCCATTCCCGAACTTAACATCGTAACCCTGGTCATCCAACTGCCCAACTGAGATCAAACTTTTCTTCAAACTTGGAATAACCCTAACATCTTTCAAAGTCCAAGAAGTACCGGCTGAAGTTATCAAATCAACATCTCCCTTACTCGTAACCTCTAGAATATCATCGTTCGCAAGTCGAACTTTTCCAAAATCCCTAAACTTTAGATTCTTTATCGTTTCACTACAGTGAGTGGCATGAAACGATGCACCAGAATCCATCACCCAAGCATCAACGCTATCCTCAACACTAAGAACGTAAAACTCATCCTCTGGGCATTCTTCTGCAGTGTTGACTTCTGTAACGTTCACCTCTTTCTTGCCATTCGGACACTGATTCCTGAAGTGTCCATTCTCTTTACAACCCCAGCATTCAATATCATTACAAGTCCTAGACTGACTCCTCTTCCTACTCCTACCGCCTCGTTGTTTTCCCCCACCTCTGCCTTCTGAGACTAATATATTACTTGATGATTCACCTGAATTTCTACGTCTTGAATCTTCTCCAAGAATCTAATCCCGAATCCCATCAAAAGTAATTTTTGTAGACGAACTACAAAATGCAGTCACTGTTTGCGACCAATTGTCGGGCAAGGAGGATAACAATAAAAGACCTTGAACTTCATCATCAAACTTAATGCCAACTGACACTAAGCGGGAGAGGTTCGAATTAAGATTATTGATATGCGTTGTAACTGACCCACCCTCTTTCATTCGAGTTGTCACTAACTCTCTGATAAGATAGACCTTATTCGTTGCCGAAGGCTTATCATACATGTTGGATAGTGCGTCCATCATACCACGGGCTGTGGTTTCTTTCATGACGTTAAACGCCACATCTTCCCCGACAAATTAATACAAGCCCTAGCTTTCTTATCTAACTTCTTCCAATCTGCTTCTGACAACTTTTCTGGTTTTTCATCCCCAAACACTACATCTAAGTCTTTCTGACAAAGTAGCGCCTCAATCTGCATCTTCCACCAACCAAACTTCTGTCCGTCAAACTTCTGTATCGAAACCTTTCCGTCTTCTGCCATGACAATGACTAAAACGAAAAACTTGATAAAAACAGAGACAGACAAAGCAACACGAGCATGAACTTAACGATTGTTCTACTGAACTCTATTAAATAATCAACCTATTTTAAACCGCAGCGGAATAACGAACTGAAAATCAGAAACTGAAACTTTAAACTGAAACGATAAAACCTGACAAACACGGTTGGCACTGGTTCTCGGTTTCTTTAACGCTTCTTCTAATTAAACGACTGTTCTTCAAAAAATAAGATCTGATTCAACTGTAATTGTTATTGGCTCGTACTTTGCAACTACGATCTTGACCCAAATTTATTTATAGGCTAAACTACCCAGAATTTGGCCCACACAAACTTAATCAAAATGGGCCTACTACCCTTGTATTCACGATCCGATTAGAAAGCAACCAAAAAAGAAAACTAATTTAGTTTTCCTAATAGAAGTTGAATACCAAAAATTAGTTGGGCCTTCTGACCTGACCACGCCCCTCAAAAATATGTGGTCCAAACAAAAATAAAATTAAGTCTCCAACAAAAAGGGAAGACACCACGTTCACACACTTCTTCTTCTTCTTCTTGTGACGACGGAATAGATGCAACGATATAATTGCTTTCCAAAAACATAACCCAATACTCCAAACGTCGACGGCTCGGTAGAACAACCGTAGTCAACGTTCAATTTTCTTACCTGCGGCGGCTGGTCCTCGTGGCGCTACCGCGGCAACGAGAAATAACGGCGGAACCCTAGCGACTGCTAGCAGTGACGCGGCGGCGTAAGAAACGGTTCAACGTGTTCTTCGTGTGATCCGAACCTAAGCTCTGATACCACTTGTTAGGATTAAACGCACACACGAAACTAAACACGACACAAAAGCAATAAACGATACGAGGATTTAACGTGGTTCGGTCTAAACTGACCTACGTCCACGGGTGGCAACTAGGTATATCTTTATTGAGTGACAACGATTACAATTACATAACAATCATATATAGAGAGAAACACTTAGGGTTTGTATCTTATTAAACAAGAAATCCAAACCGGGCCGGGCCTGCCCTTTGGACTTCAAATAATAAACCGGGCCTACACCGAAAGGCCTACGAAACCCAACACATTTCTCACCCCTTTTTATCTTTAAAATGTCAAAACACCACTACACAACTTGGTATTAAAAATCGGCTCTAAAAGTTATAAGGAAATGATGTTTGGACGAATAGAACATTGGTCCTACCCTTAATTCAATCAACCTTCATCACTCACTCATTTCACTTCTTTAATTAATGAATTTATTTTAGTAATTTATATATCATTTAAATTGTGTTGGATGGGTAAAACACCATTAGACATATATTTGTCAGTCGTTTTTCACCTATGTTACAGTAACGTAACAAGATATTTTTCATGGATGAATTATAAAGACAAACCCATTTTCATAAAGTAATAGTAATACATTCAACTTGACAATAAACATTTATCAGTCCAACAAGTAGGGCACCTGATCAATCCATTCTTATTACACACCGTACAGCTCCTAAATACACCAGCTTTATCCCTATAGCATTTCCGGCTTCCGTTACACTCACTACATATCACAAACCGAAAATCACCGCAACCCGGGCAAACGCCCCGCGACACCGCCGGCAACCCCTCAACAAGCTTCTTCAACTCACCAGTCTCACTCAGCTGCCTCATATCATCCGCATCTCCCACATACTTCCCACCTATGAAAACCCAAGGAAGCGCCACCTTCTTGTTTTTCTTGCTCTCCGCGGGCGACATCACCATCTGCAATTCCTCTTTAAACGAGGCGTCCATCGAGAGATCTCGTTCGTCCACGGCCACGCGGAAGCCTTGTAGTATTGATTTAACGGCGCGGCATGCGTCGAATGTGGGGCGTACCGCGCCGAGGCTGGTCATGTAGACCACCACCCGCTTGTCTGCGTCAGGGATGTTGGGTGAGGCGGGAGGTGGTGGTGTTTTACTTTTACGTGGCGTGGAGCTGATCCTAGGTCTTGGTTTGGATCTTGGGGAGGCGATGGTGCGGGTGAATTGGTTGGCGAGGCAAACGCGGTGAAAGACGGATTGTCGGGTGTTGGTGGACGGGGAGATTGGAGACGAGGGTTTCCTCCTGGGCTTCGGTTGATCGGCGGCCGCTTTGGAAGGGGAAATAGGAGATGAGGGTTGTTTCTTTTTGGTGGTTTTGGTCGGGGAGACATTGTTGGTTTTTTTGTCATCGTCGGTTAAGAGGTCTGGGATGTTTTTGAAGGAATGGCGATGATTGAAATTGGATTTGCGGGAGGTGGTGGTAGCGGTGGTTGGATTATTATTATTATTATTATTATTATTATTATTATTATTATTATTATTGATTGAGTTCTTGCGGGATAGCCACATTGATACGGTGTACGTCAAACCGGAGATGTTGAATTGAAACGGTGGAGGAAGAAAGGTGGTGGGGTGTGATTGAAAAAACCCAATGAGGGGTGAGCTTGTTTTCTCTTTTCCAATATTTTTTTAGTGGTAGATTTTTGTGTTTGGTTGTAAAATATTAATCTTGATTATTATTACTAAATTTAACATCCTTTACAAATTCTCCTTAAGATCGCCTATAAATGGAAATTGCTCTTCTAGTATGATGACACGGTGATGGTTGAGATTTAGGATTTTTACGGTTGAAAGTTTGAAACCTGACTCAAATTTGTTTGTTAACAGTAATGGTTTCCTCATTGTTAGGATATGTTTGACAAACCTAGCTGGTAGTTGTAGCTGTAAGTTTATAGCTGGTGGCTGGAAGTTAAAAGCTGGTAGCTGTAGTAATTTTTAGATATATTTAGATACTTGACAGAATAGCTAGAGCTTTTAATAAAACTAGTTGGGTGTCCCCGCGGCGCACTGTTTTAATCCGAAACCTATTATGGCATAACCACTTTCGACTCAAAACCGTACCAATACGAAACAAACTAAATTAGCCATTTTTTGCATCGACTTGCCCTAATTTGGTCTTACACATGACTCGAGCTTGCCTGACTCGACTTGTTACCAATCCTAACCAATAATCACATAATATGCTAATTTTTTTAAGTTAAAGAAGTATAACAATACCACACTCAAATTAAACAGAATAAAATGCCCGATTTTACGATGCAACTTTAAAAAAAATATTAACGTGTGAAAAAGTTATGACATCCTAAAAAGTCATGAGGGGTAGTTGGTTTTGAATAAGAGTTAAATGTGTAATTATTATATATATTAACAAAAGGTGAATAAAGTTCAAGTACCAAAATTATGAAATTTTAAATCCTAAAAGCTTGTAGTTTTTTCTAAACGTTAGTAGTTGGAACTTTTAGCTTCAAACTTTTAGTGCTAACCTAAAAGCTTAAAACTACTCCAACAAACAAGACTTTTCATTAAATATGAGTTTTTTTTTAAAAAAGCTTGTAGCTAAAAGTTCTTAAAACTCTTTGCCAAACATACCCTTAATGTTCCAAAGTAAGTTAAGTTTGGAATATTAAAATTAGTATAAACGATTGACACCATATTTCAGGATTGTTAAAAGTAAAAAATATTGCTTATTAATAACCAATTTAATAACGAAATGTTATAATTAAAATTGTGGGTAAGATTTAAAATACAAAGTACAACAAAAATGAGAATGTGAGAATAAATCTAATCCATTGATCTTAGATTTGGTGAGAATTGCATGAAGGTAATAGCCTACTTATGTTGATTTTCTCTCTCTACATGCAAAACACATGTCAATTTCTCTATCATTTTAAAACGTCTATAAATTTTTCATACGCCATTTTTTTAGAAATTTTTTACCACAATAAAAAGCGTCTTTTTATCTTTAATTTGAATATCACATTGTTATATAAAAATAAAAAGTTAGTGGGTTTTTTATATTGTGTTATTTGGTTATCCATTGTGTTTTTTAATTGGGTTTTTCTGTGCATTGTGTTATAGATTTTGGTTATTATGTTTTTCAATTGGTACTCATATTAAAGATAAAAATTTAAACATAGGTTAGGTAATTTAGTCTTTGTGCTTAACATTTTTCTTTCTACTTATCATTGTGTTTTTTGTCATTGTGCTCAATATTCATTTAATATGATAAAAATAGTATTATGTTAATTGTGATATTACGTTCAAGTCATTGTGTAATATGTAGATTTCTTTGTGTTTTACGTTTCAGGTTATTGTGTTATATGTAATTACCATTGTGTCTTACCTTTCAGGCCATTGTGTTATATGTATTCATTATTGTGTTTTACGTTTCAAGTTATTATGTAATATGTATTCATCATTGTGTTTTATGTATTAGATAATTTGTTGGTATTTTTCAATATATTTACATATTATTACACAACGATGTTATTAGTATTTAAAACAAAACACAATAATCAGTTTGTAACATCTCCAAAATGTTGGCCCAAATTTGACAACTTAGTAAAGTTGAATGATCAAAATTATTCTCTAAAATAAGTGATGAGAAAATTTAAATAAAGAAAATATAATCATTTTATAAGAAAATAAAAATTCGATAAATAATCTTATGTTAAGGATATGGAATAAAGAAATTCCATCTCACATGGAAATATGGAAGAAAGTGCAAGCATTTTACATGGGTATATATAAGGAAGTTAAAACCCATCCCACATGAAAAGTGGGAAAGATTTGGAAGCTCTTTATAAAGAGATAAAATTTCATATTAATATTCTTTTATGCCTAGCATTCAAACAGTGGTCCTAGCAGAAGGTGCGTGTCACACCCCAACCTAAGACGGAAATGTCGGGGCGTGGACTGATTGTCACAGCTCACAAGGTTACTATCATGCAACATTTAAATGATAATATCTATTAATTAAATTCAATTATCAAATAAATCAAGTACAAACAAGTACATAATCCATAAATACAACAATACAAATATATCTTTATTAAAATATTCTAACTTAAATTCTTCACAAAGTCTTCACCAAATCTTGCAACTAATTCTAATCAGTCCCTATACAATTGAGGTGGAAACAGAAATTGGTTTAAGTATAGTTAAGGGTAAAAAATGCATATATTTGAAAGTTATTTATTTATATATGTATATATATATTACTATTAAATAATAAGATAATAAAGTAATAATAAAATAATAATTATTCGATAAATGCGATATTTTTTTATTGGTGAAATTTGTTGAACGTAAAATGGGTCGGATTTAAATAAAATTATTCAGTTGTTACAGTCTCCCTTACTTTAGGGAATTTCGTCCCGAAATTAAAGGATATTATAACAAACTACTAAAGTTTGAAGACAATAAAATTTTAAAATAAAATTTAAAAATTTATCATAGCACAGAACTTTGAATAATTAAAATAACGCTTCAAATGTAAATCCAATAAGGGCACTTATATATAGGATGTACCAGCGGCGTATCCACCATGCCCTTATCATCTTTACATTTATACCGTTATCCCAACTACTTTCAATTCTATATTATGACACACAATCTTACGCATCATGATTTCCATGCGAGGACTTCAATAATTATGTTCAGGACCATAATTATTTAGATCGTCGGATGGTCCACATAACTCGTCTTATCATGTGGGTTTACAAAAAGTTTGAAAATATAATTTTTAGAATAGAAATCCTTTAGGGAAAGGAGTTTTAAGTGAGACGTCTTTAAATAGGCAAAAGTTTATAGTTTGGTTATTTAAAATGAGGAATTTTATAAAGCCACCATTCGATAACTTTAAACTTTACTCGAGGGGCATAATAATAGAAAATCTTAATTAGTACTTCAATATTTCATAAAAAAAACGTTAATATCAAATCTAATAAATAGTTGATACAAAGCAGAAATGTCAAATTCAAGTAAGATAGAATATGACGAGCGGCAAAGTCTTCTAGTAGTTTAAATCTTCAGTTGCGCCTAACTCAGAACCTTGAAACTTGAACGTCTTGGACAATTTGATCCATAAGAGCTTGAGCAGTTTGGATAATCTGAGGGCACATATCGCGGGGAGGATTAGGGTCTCCTGAATGGTAGCAAGTACATGTAGTAGGGGCATCAGGTTGAGCACGAGTGGTAGGTGGTGTAGGGCATGTATACGCAAGGATGATCGACGCGATTACACTGGGTGCGAAAACGACATGAGGATTGAGTCGAATGATGAAAGTTACTAGTGGGCAATACGAGTGAACACCGATGAAAAGTTTCTAGCTCGAGATACTTTGATTTTGTCGAGGTTGATAATTTATTTGATTAACATCATAGTTTTTATGATTATACTTGCGCTTGTTGTTGTCGTTGTTGTTGCAAGGATGAGCATGGGTAAGTGAATTGAAATTTCAATCAAGAAAGCTGATGAACAAGTTTGAATTGGTTGTATTAATGTTTTGAATTTGAGTTTATATTTTAGAGGTTGCATCAGTTAACTCATTGGATTTACACACGTTGGTCATGAGAACTAGACGATTAATGTCGAGGACGACATTGATTTCTTAGATGAGACATTCTATGAGGACAAAAAATAAAGATTTATAAGATGAAGGATGAGTTGAGAAAATCATTATATAATACAAGTTTAATTGTTTTATAATAACTTTGCTTTTAAGAAATGGGGGATTCGTGTCGTATCATGAAGAATAAAGATAAAAGTTTATAAGGTAAGGGGTATATAGCGTAAATAGTTTTTAGATGATGTAGTCAATATGATTAAAGTGTGATGATTACACGAGGAGATAAGTCAGTTTAAAAATTTAGTTTTTTATTTAATTAAGTTTACAATAAACTAAAGAAATATAAATTGTGGATGTTGGCCTCCCATGAGCTTTCCATGGCAATTTGAATGACCCAAAGAACTAACGAATAAAATAACTGGGTTGGACAGCCCATGAGTGTTACATGGCAATTTGATTGTCCCAACTAATTAACGAATTAACAATGCAATGAAGTTTGTCGGCCCGATGAGCGTTACATAGCGTTTTAACTGACTAAACTAAATAACGAAGTAACGAAATAAAATTTGGGTAATTGGAGTATCTCGTGAATCACCACGTAGGATGACTCCAACAAAAACATAAAACAAAGTGAGAAATGAATAGTCGGGATTTCCGACTAACATTTAAAATAACGTAAAAACCATAATCGGAAGGTTACCGAATTTAAGCCACGAATCACCGTGAATTCGGTTTAAAAAAAACCTAAGGTGTTAGTCGTATGACAGTTGTGTTACTCTTTGGCCGAGAGGAATTTGTCATGCTACCTAGCGTAAAATGGAGTAAAAACAAAAGTAGGGAATTCTTAATGAATTTCCCAAAAATAAAAGGAAATCTAATTTAATTTAAAACATTTATGAAAAATTTTCTTTGAGGGTTAAGGCATAGCCTCGGAGTTGTGTGTGTGTGCATAACAATATAATAACAAGAATAATCATTATTTAAAGTACTTAATCTAACAAGCAATTACATAAGCTGTAACAATCAAATAGAACACATCAGGTAAACAAATAAGCACGTATGGGGCTCCTATGCAAGTTACTAGGGCACCACTAACAACCTATCTTAAACCTTCGGTTCTGATACCAATATGTCACACCCCAACCTAAGACGGAAATGTCGGGGCGTGGAATGATTGTCACAGCTCACAGGGTTACTATCATGCAACATTTAAATGACAATATCTATTAATTTAATTCAATTATCAAATAAATCAAATACAAACAAGTACATAATCCATAAATACAACAATACAAATTTATCTTGATTAAAATATTCTAACTTAAATTCTTCACTAAGTCTTCACCAAATCTTGTAACTAATTCAAACAATAACTTGCATATGCGTATAAAATAGAAAGGTTTGTCAACAACACATGTTGAGTGAGTAAAGCACCGGTTTAAGATAAAACAATAATAATATATAATAAGTAAAGAAAGATGCAAACTGTTCCTGTAAGAATATACAGTTAAGCCATATCACATAAACAATTAAATCAATCCATAAAGAAAGCAAACCATAAAGAAAGGGCTCAACCAATCCATATAAATGGACATTGGTTACCAAGAAAGGACTAAACCGTTGCCATAAAAATGGACATCGGTTGCCGAAGTAAGCAAATATCGTTCAAATAAAGCAAGTAAGCAAATAGCAAGTTAAGCATAAACTGATATACAGTTTATGCTAGATAGTAGATAAATATGATACGATACGCATATGTCCCCAAAAATGTTTAAAAATAAGTAAAATATGGGAGTGATTACTCACCTTAGCGATTAAGCAAGAGACAATGATTCAACAAGAAAGATAAAGGTAGATCAAGCTCTTCGGGAAATACCAACGAGATATCCTAATAAAGAATAATTATGGGAGTATAAATATGGATTGAATACGAAGCCAAAACTAAATAAAGGATCGGGAATATGATGATCGAGTGTGTTCTTGCGAATGTTATATATTACGTTAATTCATTATTAATTTTATTAAATAATATATCTTTAACTATGAAAAATTACATTTATAAATAAAATACCTAACTAAATAAATATTTATAACTTTTAAATCGATTATATAAAGAGATTGTTTTAACATATTTATTTTAAACTAAAATACTTTTAATACATATTTTTATTATTAATAAAAATTTCTGTTAAATAAATATTATAAATAATAAAGGATAAGTAATAAATAATATTTATAAAATAAGAATTTTTTTTTTAAAATGTTTGAATTTATATATTTGAACATGTTTAATGAACAAGATTATGTGAAATATATTTTAGATTAACACCCTTTTTAAATAATAAAACCTTTAACAATTTTTAAATAATCTATTATACATATATATACATATATATATATATATATATATAGATTACTGATTAATTATAAATTTTATAATACTTAATAATATAATTCAAATAGTTAAAATAATGATTAAGTGGTAGTTTACAACAAAAATACCAAAAATCTCGGGCTGGGGGTGGCTCGAACCTGCACCCCGAGCCAAGGAATCCTTAAGCGCACACCCCTAGCCAACCGGGCTAGGTGTTTACTTGATTATAACACAGAACGTAAAACAATATAACGAGTCTGTTCAAGGCGCATCTCCTAGAACAAACCCTAAGATCTGAAATCGATTAAGCCGTACAAAGTTAATTAAAATTGAGTTAGGGCTTTTGCTAAACACCTAAAACCGATCAAGAAACCTACAAATATTACCTGTAACGATTCTTATTCAACGGCCTAATTGATTCCACAGTCGCCCATAAAGGATGGATTAAGAACGGCTAACAACATCAACGATAATAAAGTTGGATCTAGGGGTTTGGATAGCAACTGGATAAAGATTGTACAGACAGGGTTAATTGAATTATATTGGCCTCTAGCTGTAACATCCCTAATTGAACTAAGACAGTTTGATTGATATTTTATACAAGATCGATTTTTGATTAACTTCTATAATTATAACGTCGGTATAATACGTAAAATGAGTAACAACGATCATACAATATCAATTACGATTATAGAACGATGATTTAGGCACAAGAAAACTAAATGGGTACGTGTTAGGGTTTGGATATGGGTTTGGTAATGGGTTAAAGGATTTGGATAAATTATAATAAAAATTGCAAATCAGTCCCTATACAATTGAGGTGGAAACATAAATTGGTTAAAGTATAGTTAAGGGTACAAAATTGATGTACATATAAATATATATCTTTTCGGCATCAAATAATCTCTAAAAACTGTAATTTCTATCTAATAACATTGCATAAAAGACTACTTATCATAATAAAACATAATTTCAGGTGAAACCAAGCCCCAAACAAAGAAACAAGCGAAAAGACGAAGAAAACACAAGAAAACGAAGAAACACGTCCCCATGCCTCAAGAAACACGCCCCCATGCTTCTAACATAAGAAAAGACAAAATCTGGAAGAATAAGCACGGGGCCGTGCTTATCACGCACGGGGCCGTGGACGAGGATACAGAAAAGACAAAAAGAATTGAGCACATGTCACTAAAAAAAGCACGGGGCCGTGCTTATCACGCACGGGGCCGTGGACGAGAATACAGAATAGACAAAAAGAATTGAGCACATGTCACTAAAAAACACGGGGCCGTGCCTACCAACCACGGGGCCGTTGCCACCTCACATAAAAGACAAAAAAAATCTGGCACATGTCATAAAAATACACAGGGCCGTGCTCATCATGCACAGGGCCGTGCCTCACCATCTAGATTGCCTATAATTAGTGGCTCATGTTGCACTCATTTGGTGTGCCTTGAAAAGAATTCTATCCGGTTTTCTCTTATAAAAACACACACTAACACTCACATAGAAGATTTAGTGAAGAGTTTGAAGGCTTGGAGGTCATCACCATCAACCATCATCATCATCCATCATCATCATCATTAAGAAGGAAGCTTCATCTACATTTGGTTAGATTGTTCCAAGTTTAATCATGTATTTGTTATTATCATCCATCTTAATGTTTATCATCATGCTCATTATGAGCTAAACTCCATTTACCATCTAAAATCTATGAAGAAGCTTTGTTTTACTTGATGATTATATAAAACATGTGGTTTAGTTTGGTAAAGTACATGGTTATCTTACAATTATCTTTTGATGAGAAATGTTTCACCATTTGAAAATACTAATTCAAAGTTGGTGATTGTCAATTATATTGGCAATCGTTCATGATCGATTCATGTTCTTGAAAGATAGAAATACTTTGATACATTATCGAAACATGGATCCTTATATTGTACTTAGAAATGATGAGATATAAGTTATGATGTATTTCTCTAAGTCTTGGTAATCCGAAAATGGCTTTGCTTAGGATATCATGCTAGTTAAAGAAATCATATGTTAACGGAATGTGTAATTATAACCTACATAAATCAGCCAAGGGGAGGTTGTGTGAGTTAACTACAACCACTCAAAGTTGTTAGGATTGGTATCTGAGAAATCGAAGTCAATTCTAATCATTCTACTTTACCAACTGCTTATCTACTTAAATTGACATTCTCGGGGTAGCATGCTATTAAGCATAGGAAGGACTTGAAAATATGCATGCTATTATTCATTATGTCATAGAATGTGTTCACTCCAAAATGAGGATCATAATTCTACCATATATTATTAGGACAAGTCTATCACATGTTTAACTATTAATCATCAAGGAACAATGGAGTGGATTCTTGATCTTAGATGGTAACCTTCGCATAATTGAACAACTCGTTTAGAATTTCTTATCTTGGTCACCTATATATTATATATAAGTATTTACATTTTATAAAAGTTCAAAATTAACCCCAAAATGATTAAAACCTCCGATTAAAGCAAAACAACGATTTATTATTAGAAACCTTTGTGTCCACGGATCGATACTTGGTTCTTACCAATACTATCCTACATATACGATAGGTACACTTGCCTATTTTGTGTGTGTTTATTCTTTGTAGAAATCAGTTTTATAAATTTAAAACACGATCTTGTGCAAAAGCTAAATATCCAATCTATCATATTTATACAAGCCGCACACACGCACCATCAAAGTTTTTGGCGCCGTTTCCGGGGACACGGTACGTTTCTAAGAACAATCCAAGTTTTAATTCAATCATTGTCTATAATTATACAAATTTTTAACTTCTATTTTATTTTATTTTTCCTTTATTTTTTTTTAAATATTAAAATATATAAATTTTACGACTAGCCTACTTTTTACCTTTTATTTACCCTTACCTTTACTCTAGCTTAATTAATTTAGACCTTAGTTTAGTTTAGTTTAAAATAGCTTAGCCTAACTCATAGTTTAATTTAGTCTAACTTTAGATAACTTTTACTTTAGTATTCCTTTTGATTTAGTCCCCATGTATGTCCTCTACTTTTGAGCGTGAGCTTGTTTCTCCAATTTCTGAACCGGAACGACTCTTTTGTCGACGAACTCGTAAACGGACAGCAGAAACCGCCGAAGCAATCAAAGACGAATCAGTAGACGCCACCACATCAGGAGAGAATCAAATCGAAGAAATGATGGCGGCCCAGAACAATGAGCCGAACATGAGCCAGTATGCCAAGCCATCTCTCGAAGGCTATGGCAATGGAGTGGCTCCACCCGAAATTACCGAAAATTTCAAAATCAAATCAAGCACCATTCATATGGTGGAAAATTCAGTTCAATTTCATGGTCTCCTCGACGAAGACCCTCTTTCTCACATATCTCGATTTCTACGAATCTGCGGAACTTTTAAAATCCAAAACTGTTCAGACGATCAAATCAAACTCAAACTCTTTCCTTTCTCTCTAAGGGGCCAAGCCCTAGAATGGATAGAATCTCTTTCCTCTGGTTCCATCACCACTTGGGACCAGATGGTTGAATAGTTTCTCCTCAAATATTTTCCGCCCGATAAAACTGCCAAATACCGAGCCAGCATTACCGGATTCCGGACCGATGATGACGAATCGTTACACGCAGCATGGGAAAGATACAAAAGTCTTCTAAGAAGATGCCCACATCATGGACTAAGCGTATGGTTACAAGTACAAACTTTCTTCGACGCACAATCCAGTCAAAACAAACAGGCCATCGACCAAATCGCTGGTGGAGACCTGGGATCCAAATCACCTAACGAAGCATTTGAAGTTCTGGAGAAGGCCACAAAGAAGAGTTTCGCTTACAAACCACCAAGATCTACACCTACTCATAAAGGAATACACCACGTTGATTCCAACACTCTTGTCACAGCACAACTTGAAGCTCTTTCCAAAAAATTCGAACAACTTCAAGCCGAGCTATCAAAAATCAGACTCACCTGTGACACTTATGGAGGGAATCATAAGACGAGTGACTGTAAACAAGTCATCATGGCCATGGAGAAGTTGATTTAATCGATCGACAGAACAACGCTTTCAGCAACAACTACAATCCAGGATGGAGAAACCACCCGAATTTCAGCTGGAAAGACGAAGGTGACACTCAACCTTTACCTGGATTTGAAAAAAGACCGATGAATCAACCCTTCCAGCCTAAACCTCAATTTCAAAATCAAAGTTCTAGTAGCCATCAAAACCCAAGCTACTCTAAGATCGAAGAAATGCTAATCCAACTGATGACCAAAACAAGTGAAGCAGAGAAAAAGGCCGACTCAAGAGCTGTTGATATCAGCGGAGTGTTATTAAAACATGAAGCCGATCTCAAAAGTCAACAAGCATCACTTCAGAATCTTGAAACTCAAATCGGACAAATTGCCCGAAAATTATCCGAAAGACCACCTGACACTCTTCCAAGCAACACAATAACAAACCCAAATGCAGCAGCCAACGCTGTTACATTAAGAAGTGGCACAACCACTATTGCCTCACCAACTTCAGAGCCAATTATGGAGAAGGAATCCCCTGAGAAAACGCAGGAAAGACTGATCCCGACAAGCACCGTACAACCTAAGGAACCAGTCCGAACTTATGTTCCACCTATTCCATACCCTGGACGGCTGAAACAGGAGAGATTGGAAGCTCAGTATGGGAAGTTTTTAGAACTCTTCAAACAACTCCACATCAACATCCCTTTCATCGAAGCCATTGCTCAAATGCCAAACTATGCAAAGTTTCTCAAAGAAGTGCTGACCAACAAAAGGAGGCTGGAGGTGCTATCACATGTTACCTTGAGTAAAGAATGTTCAGCTGTCCTTCAAAGCAAGCTGCTGCCAAAAATGAGCGATCCAGGGAGTTTTACTATCCCTT